>NW_011948455.1:210530-352420 GCF_000503995.2 Ceratosolen solmsi marchali
TCGTGTAGGTCACCTTCCTGGTGCTATTCTCGTTAATAGTGGCGATATTCTGAGTTGCTGGACGAGCGGTGCTCTTCCGGCTCTCAAACATCGGGTGGTTGTACCAGAACTCTGCGGTCGGGGTAGACATTCCATCGCTCTCTTTGTTCATCCAGACAACGATGTTGAGATCGAGCCCTTCGAAGCAATGGTGGCGAAGGCCAATCAAGAGCCCGCTGCCTGTCGTCTCCACAAAAAAAAAAAGGGTGTACTTACGGCCTACCAGCACCTGCAGCGTCGCTTTCGCGAAACTTATGCCTCGTAAATGAATTGCTTCGCGTCTTCTTGTGGCGTGTTCTACCTTCTAATTGGACGGCACGAAAAATATAGATATTGAGTAACAATCGGTGCGTTATAGTTTCCAAAAGTCTGCAGATTATTATGCGCATAACGCGCGTGCATGTGTGCGTATGACGTTTGTCATCAATGATCGCTCGATTAGTTCCGAGATTTTATGATTTTGATTTTTCTTTGATGTACATTGTTGAATTTACTTGGTGTAAAGTGTTTTTAATTTTTTAATAGGTGCAATTAATCGAATCCCCCTTTAATAAATTTCCTATTTAAAACGTCTATGGACATTCTACGGATCAATATTTTTCAGCCCTTAACCAAAAGTAAAATTAAAATTAAAATAACTTATTGCATAAAATGAAGAGTGTTGATTGTCAGATTGAAGATGCAGATTGGACATCACAAATGGTATGCAGCACAAATGGCAAAATCGTAAAAAAATAATTTAAATTTTTTTAATATTTATCCTTGACAAATAAATTTAATTAATCGGGCAGACTATAAAATATGTCACCTATTCTATTAAGTAACAAATATAAATATTTAGATTATATGATTTAATAATTATTAAATGTGTTGGCTATAATATTTTTTTAATATAAAGTTTATATGTGAAATTATTGCATTTTGAATTTTTTAAATTAAGCATTATAAGAAGTTTTGATTTTATGAACAGTATTTATTATTTTAATTAAGGTAATATGAGAATAGATATTTTAGTGATATAAATACTCATTAATCTACATAATGTAAGGACCAGGGTTCTGTTTCATTTTGAAAATATAAAAAATATAACCTTTTTTATAATTTGTAAGACAAAAAAATTTTTTTTATTTGAAATTTTTAAATTATGAAATAACACATTTTAATTCATTTATACTTTTTGAAATTAATTAATATAGATAAAATATTCATAATTTAAAAATAAATATATTTTAATTTATTAAAAAGCAAACTTTTTTTAACTGCTTACTGCGCTGTATTATAAAATTTGTATATGATATTGCACCTTTGAATTAAAGTATTGGTTATGTATGGTTTTTTATAGTATAGAGAATGTAATTAAACTTTCAAGATGAATGATCTCTTCTAATTTTGAAAAAAAAGAGTCCGTTTCCGCTTTCTCAATCAAAGATTGATTGAACTTAAATTCATTGTACGAAAATTTATGCGAATGGGACGATCGATAGTGAACTGATTAATTTAACGAAAAGAAAATATGTATCAAGGAATAATTAACCAAAAAATCTATCAAAGGACTATTAACTGTATAATATTATTTTGTACACTGAAATTTTTTGTTATAATTTCAATCTCTTGGTATATGAAAATAGGTTTGTCTATAATTTAAAGAACATGTAAAATTTAATTGATACTTTTTTTTTGATTGACTAAATATATATAAGAACCACTATAGTGTCTCAATAATAAATAAATTTGTACTTAATTATTAATCATTCTTTTATTTGTTTCCTTTTTTCTCTTTAATGTTTTATATTAATTTGAAATATTAAAAAATTGTAGAATTTGAATAATTTACTACAGTAACATATTAATCAGAATAAGTATCTTAATACTTAGTTAAATATTCTGTTATTATATATTAAACTTTTCAAGGTATTAATAAAAATAGTAAAAGATTTTAGTTATATATCACTAAAAAAATAAAAAAATTATAATATATAATATAAATTTTTATAGAATTTATAAAATATATCAATGACATATTTATTCGTCAAAAAGCATTTATTTTCAAAAATTGATTTAAATTTGTAATTTAATACTATAAATATCTAATAATTGTACTATATACTTATTTTTTAAATTTATTTTAATTCATATACAATATATTTTATGCAATAAATGTCTTGAACATTTATTGGATTTTATTAAATGTATTTACAAAAATTTATTTACAATATTTATTAAAATTTTGTTTACATATATTACTTAAAATCCAGGATTCCAATTAATAAATTGTGGTTCTTCTACAATTTTATAACAAATAACCACATCACCATGTTTCAAATTGATTTTTTCATTTAACTTTAACCCACCTTCCTGTTTTAAATGGAGTGTTTCAATTTCATTTTTGAAATGTTTCATTTCAGATATCTTGCCATCATAAATAACTTCACCATTTCTCAATATTTTAAAAAATGCACTCTTTTTAAATACACCACTTGTACATCGACATCCTGCAATTACAGCTTTTGTTTTTTTATTATTAACATCAAATTCTTTTAAAACTATTCCTTCACCTAAAAATATGTACTTTATAACTTAAATTAAAATATATGAAATTAAATTAATCATTTCCATACCAATTGTTTCTTCTTTTTGTATTAATGGAAGCATATCTGACATTTTAGTTTTTATATCATCAATAAGTTTGTATATAACATTATGTTCAGAAACTATAATATTATTTTCATCAATCACACTTAAAAGTGTTTTTGGAATTTTAATATTAAAACAATATATTACAGCTAAAATTATTAATTTAAAATTATATATTGAATATTGAATATTGAATAAATTTAATTCGACATTCAGATTTATTATTACCATTAAAAGTTTTTGATAATTCAAGATCGCTTGCTGTAATTGATCCAACTCCATAGCTAACAATAGATAATGTACATTTCTTATCTTTATAAGTTTCTAATACATCCAATATTGCTTCAACCGACCCTACGACGTCACCTTTAATTATTACATATAATTTTAATGATTCATCCTTAAGATTTTCAACCTTTTCAGATTTTGATACAAATCCTGATAAACGCATCTCCTTAATTTTTTTATGTTGCTAAAATTGAAATAACCTCTTGATTGAAAATAAAAATATGAGCAAAATACAAGAATATTACTTACAATTACATGTTCAGCATGTTTTTGATCAGCAACTTTCTTTTGGTTTACAGATTTTTCTTTATTAAGGTTTACTTGATGATATTTAATTACTAAATGAGCTTTTTTTTCATTTTTTACTTGATAGACGTTATTGCCAACGACAGGTAAATCACGCCAACCGGTGATTTGTACAACATTTGATAGCTTAGCTTCAGAAAGTTGTGAACCAGTATGATCGAAAATTGATCTTACCTTGGCCCATGTTATACCACTGACTGCAATATTTAATCATAGATTATTTAATCATTTATAAATATATTAAGCATTAAGTAATTTTTTATTATTTGTAATTAATTGTCAAAAAAACTTTCAGTTTTGATGTATTCTTTAATATATTAATACATCTATACAATAACAAATTTTTAATAAATATTTTTCTCACTTGAATTTTATACTTTTCTTCTGAATTATAGTATTACTTTAAATTATTACTTTATAGTATTACTGACTATTAAGTTTTTTTATGTTGATAATTTTGTTACTAATTTTATTTTTAAAGCCTTTCTGGTACATTTTAACTAATAAATAAAGATAAAATAGTAATGAATTATTTATTATTTTCTACCTAATATATCACCCTGTTTAAGATTACCACGTTGAATTATCAATGATGTCATTTTTCCTAGACCAATATTATTCGTCGCTTCAATTATTACTGCTTCTACAGGTCCTGTTGGATCACCTTTTAAATCCATTATTTCAGCTTGTACTGATATTGCTTCTAATAAATAATTTAAATTTGTTCCATTTTTGGCAGATATATTTACACTTTGGTGATTTCCACCTATGTCTTCAACAATAACTCCATGTTTAGCTAACATTTGTTGAGTTCTCTCCTGGTAGAACAATAAAAGATTTATCAAGAAATGTAAAAAAGTATTAATAATAATTTATATACAACTTACAATATTAATGTTTGCCTTGTCAATTTTATTTATAGCAACTATTATTGGAACATTTGCTTCGTTTGCCATTTCTATACTTTGAACAGTTTGTTTCATAACACCATCATCAGCAGCAACAACAAGAACAATTATATCTGTTACCTTAGTACCTCTTTCTCGCATGGCATAAAATGCAGCATGTCCAGGAGTATCCAAAAAAGTTATTTGTTCACCATTGCCTAATGTTACTAAAATTTATATCTTTAATAAATCTTTAATTCAATTATTTGAAATGTTTTGCATATCATTGTTATTTGGTTATCATTGTTATATTTAAAATTGTATTAAGGTGTATACTGTTTGCAATTACGATTTAAAAAATAAAATAAAAGATTGTATACCATTAAATGCTCCAATATGTTGAGTAATTCCACCAAATTCATTGTCTGCCACTGATGTCATCCTTAAAGAATCCAATAATGTAGTTTTTCCATGATCAACATGACCCATTATTGTAACAATAGGATGTCTTTTAATAAGTACTACAGGATGTGGTGATTCACTAAAGTAATTTTTCAATAAATAAGTATTAAATATAATAATAATTGTAATACATAATTGTAATAATTAATTGTACTACATAAAAATACTGTACTATTTTAAAATATCTTCTAACTGATAACATGTAGAATTAGAATTATTTTTATTTTTTTTATCTGATATATCTTTATAATTATATCCCAACATAGAGACAACCTCTTTTATAATATCAAAATCACTTACAATGGAATCAAACTCATTTTTTTTGTAATCAATTTCAGAAAGTACTTTTATAATTTTTTCAACTGGTTCTTTCATTGATATTGCCAACTCTATCACAGTCATATTTTTCCATATAAGTGTTGGTTTACTCAATATTTTATATTTGCGTTGTCTTAATTTAAGTTTCATCGTATCTGTCTTTTTAAGAAAAATAAAAAATATAAAATTGAATTAAATTTTATTTAAAAATTTTTAAATTATGAATACTTATTGCTTACCAATTCTTTAAAATACATAGGTGTATTATGATAATTAGATTGCAAACATATATTCCAAATAGTTTTATTAAATTTTCTTGTTTTATTTTTTCCAAGTACACTAAATAAAAAACTTGGAATATTAAAATTTATATTAGAAAGTAATAATTTTTTTACCAATGAAATTTTGTTATAACTATATTATAAAGTATATATAAAAAATATAAAAATATTAAAAATAAAACTACTTAAAATTTCATTTTATATTTTATTTTAAATTTGATTTATTAATTGTATTATTTGATTACTTCATAATTAATTTATATGTGTTAAATAACGAATTAATATTTATTATTTACCTGTTTTTTAAGTATTTACTGATCATTAATACTATCATATTAATATTTAATAATCGTTTTAGTTGACAAAAGTAGTTTAGTGATTCTTCAGTTTGGTTAATAAAATTAATACATTTTCATTAGATTTTTAAATATATAATTTAATTTTACAGATCTTTCATTTTTTAGATATTATTTATTACAGAGAAACGATTAAAATTGTCATTTGGTCACAATGGTTCAATTTATATAATAACTTTAAACTTATTAATAGAATAAACTAGTTTCTTAAAATTAAAATTATTCTATTTATTTTTTTATAACGAAAATATTCATTTACGCCTGTGTATCTATTCGAATGGTTGTATAAACGTATAAAAAAATCAATTTAGGCTAGAATGTGGATTTTATTATTGTGTGTTCTTCTATATATTTTGATAGAAACTTTCGAAATGAGCTGAAGTGTATTTAAGTTATATATAAATTAAATAATAATACTTAATATATATAATAAATAAATATAATAAATTATATACTTTTTAATACTTATATGGTATTTAAAAGAATATTTAAAATAATGATCGCCAAATTATAGAATGAAGTTATTTAAGTATTTTTGTCATTACGTTATTGATAGGGTTATGTAAAAAAAATCAGTAAAGAATAAACAATTTCGAAAAGCTAATTTCGAGCTAATATTTGCCGATAATTAACCGATAAGTTCATTATTGTATTTGTTATAAGTTCTTTATAAATTAATGAATGTCTGAGAGTGACTTAGAGTGTGCTAACGAATATACTAGCCTTATGGATAGTCATGTTGGAACTGAACTTTGCACAGATAGTGCATCATTAGCCATAAAACATAAAATAGGCTCAAAAGTAGCTAGCAGTATTGAAGTATATTTTAAAAATTTATAACATGTATTATAAAAATTTAATATCAAATACAAAATTAAAGTACAATCCCTATATTAAATATCTTAGATGGAAAATGGTATACCTGAAGTTCATATTGAAGGTGATATTAATAGAAATCGAAGAGAATATCAAGGATCCAGTCCACTGGGGAATCCAATAGATGAACAAGATGAAGTAGAAGAAGAACTAAAATACGGAGCTGAACATGTCATAAAATTATTTGTTCCTGTTTCATTATGTATGTTGGTAGTTGTATCTACAATTAGCTCTGTACGCTTTTATACTCTTAAAGGAGTTTACTTGTATGTATATTATTTGTATATAATAGTCAGATTTTTTTAAATAATTGAACATATGTATTATTTATAATTTGTATTAAAAGAGTATACACACCATTCCATGAAGAAACAACAGATTCAGGCACAAAAGCTTGGCAGGCTTTTGCCAATTCACTAATATTAATGGGAGTGGTAGTTTTTATGACTGTGATATTAATTGTTCTGTATAAATACAGATTCTACAAAACCATTCATGCATGGTTGATCATTAGCTCTTTAATACTCCTTTTTCTATTCACTTCTTTATATTGTGAGTAAGTAAAATGATTTGAATTTAATTTCCAAATATAAGTTTTGTATAAAAAAATTAAAAAAAAATATTATTCTAATAAAGCAATATGTTATAATATTAATTGTAATATGTATAGAGTTGTATTAAAAGCTTATAATATACCAATGGATTTAATAACATTAACTATTGGATTATGGAATTTTGGAGTTGTTGGCATGCTATGTATTCATTGGGAAGGTCCATTATTTCTACAACAAGCATACCTTATTTTTATAGCTGCTATGATGGCTCTTGTTTTTATTAAATATTTACCAGAATGGACAGCTTGGACTGTCTTAGCTGTCATAAGTATTTGGGGTATGTTATTACATAGATTTTTAACAAGTATACATACAATTTTATAAAGTAAATTATAAATTAATTTAAATTAATATTTATTAATTATTTATTATGAAACGTAAAGGATTTTATTATGCACTTTAGTAAAAATAGCTTAAATTTTATTCATTAATACTTATAACTATTTTATTTAAAAATAAAATTTTTCTTTAATTTTATTTAATTTGTTGCAATATATTTTAACTTATTTATATTTACAATTATAAACATATAAACTAATTTACTAATATTATATTACAAAATTTATATAAAGAAATTATTACAATATTCTTCTGATTATTAAATAATAAAATTTTCATAATTCTTTTTAATATCAATGATGGATTTTATGTAATATTAAAAAAAAATATATATGAAGATTCTACTAGTTGATATTAGATTCCAATTAACAATTGTAAATTAAATAATCAGTTATTTTATAGTAACAAATATCTCATTTTAAAAATTAAATATTATCTTTAATATTTAAAATGATAAAATTTAGAAATTATGTAAATTGAATTATTCTCTAATGAAATTATAATTAAAAATATGACAATTAATTAAAAGAGTAGAATAATTGTTTTTTATTGTTATCAGATTTAATAGCAGTTCTGACACCAAAAGGTCCACTAAGAATTTTAGTTGAAACTGCTCAGGAACGAAATGAGTCATTATTCCCTGCATTGATTTATTCATCAACTGTTATGTATGCATTTACCTTAAGTTTTACGGGATATATATCTGCAGCTACAATGGCTAGTGGAGACTCTGGTACTGGGGACAGTATATCATCTCCTGCCAGAATTCAGCCTCAAAATCAGACTAACTCTGTAGCTAGTGATGCAGAAGAGGGTGGGTTTACAAGAGAATGGTTGGAAACACATGGTATGATAATTTATTTTTGCATTTAATTTGTAGTATTATTCTTCTATTATATTCTGTTTTTTACATTGAAAATGTTACAATCAATTTTTTATATAAGTTTTTAGTTATAAATTAGTTTAGTTTGAAAAATTTATTAAATTTATCTATTCTCAGTTGATCGTAGTACACGCAGAGCACAAGAAATTAGGGAAAATGTTCAGGCCAATCAACCAAATACAGTACAGATTGACTCTTCATTACAGCAAGCACAAGTTAATCAGCAACAGATAATGCAACAGGAGAGAGGAGTAAAACTGGGATTAGGAGATTTTATTTTTTATGGTGTACTTGTTGGGAAAGCTTCCAGTTATGGTGATTGGAATACAACTTTAGCATGTTTTGTTGCTATATTAATTGTAAGAATGAAATATGCATTTAAATAATTCGAATAACAAAAAAAAAATAAAAATCTGTAATTAATGGAATGTTCTTTTCAGGGATTGTGCTTAACATTACTATTATTAGCAATATTCAAAAAAGCTCTGCCAGCCTTACCAATTTCAATAGCATTTGGATTAATATTTTATTTTGCAACATGTGTAATTGTTGCTCCATTTTCTGATAGCCTTGCTAGTGAGCAAATATTTATTTAATTTTCTGTTCCATAATAAATGAAGCTCTAATTTATTAATTACAGATTAAAAAAATTTTCATTAAAAAGATTTACAATATTAATAATTTAGTCTATAAAAGAGTCCTACTTATAAATAACTTTTTAATATCATAATATAAATTATAAATAAAAAAATTAAGTTGATTATTCAATTTTCCAAAAAATACAAAATGTTTATTTTTATTACACATTTTAGGTTCTATCATATTTTTATTATTATTGTAATAACAGACATTTAATTTACTTTATTTTTATTTGCAAAATAGTATTTTATAATATATATTTCACAAAAGATGATACTCAATATGAGGTGATAAATGTTTAGAAGTCAACAGTAATTTATTCTTCTTGGGCCATATTTTTTTAAAATTTTATGTTTTATTAAATCACTTCTCTCTATGATAGCTTCTCCCTTTTTCTAAAATTTGTATGTGCTTTAAAATATGTTCATACAGCCATAAAAATATCTGAGAATTGTAACCTTCTGATAATATAATTCGTAGTTATATATGATTGCAGCAAAGCATACTATAACTTTATAATATGTACAAAACAATATTTGTTATTCTTTTATACTTTAATTATGTTTGGGGAATAAACACATTTATGCCTTCGAGATATAATTATTTTTATTTATAATAAATTTTTATTTAAATATTTACTTATGTAATAAATAGATTTCATATGATTTTATTATAAATTACAATTTAAAACTATACATGTTTATTCATCAGAATGATAGTCCCACTATTAATTACTCTTTATTAAGCAAACTATCAAAATTTGAATATTAAATCATTGAATTCCAACAAAATTTGTGATCACCATACTTTTAAACTGTTAATAGTTTTTCCTAAATATAACTTAATAGTAATATTTAACAGAAATATGATATTTGAGATATAAAAATAAATTTTGAATAATATAATACTAGAAAAGATAACAATAACAATTGCTTTTTATCTAATTATTTATGTATGTTATTATTGGTTATAGTTTCGTAGTCAAATTTCATATATACGCACGCATGTAAGCAGCGTTCATTATATACGTAACTTACATGAATATGTATGCATCCATATGAACAGATATATAACATAAATACATAAATTTGTATAAGAATTAGTCTACAAAAACATTTAAATTTATTATGTATAACAAAATAATTATTAAAAACTATAATTTAATTCGTAATTGATTGGGTTACTTTATCTCTTTATTTTCTTTTTAGAAAATTAAATTTATTTGATAGAAATATTGTTATTGATTAACAATCAATTTTATCGTAAACATTAGATTATATAAATTATAATTCTAATTTATAAAAGAACTTTCTATTTATTAAATAATTTATACATAATTAAATTTTTAAATGAAATGTTTATTATAAACAATATAAACAGTATTTATAAAAGGTAATCAAAGTTTGTAAAAATGTATACATATATTAAAAATTGAAAATCAATTACTCTTGAGTTTAAAGAATTATTTTTAAACAAGAAATGTATTAATTATGAATATAAGAAATAATAGTTACAGTATATAAATAAAACAA
The DNA here is from genome assembly GCF_000503995.2 of Ceratosolen solmsi marchali. Classification (NCBI taxonomy): domain Eukaryota; kingdom Metazoa; phylum Arthropoda; class Insecta; order Hymenoptera; family Agaonidae; genus Ceratosolen; species Ceratosolen solmsi. The sequence continues at coordinate 220,985 of NW_011948455.1, forward strand.
GGTTTGTTTTTATAAATAATTAAAATAAAATCCGTAAAGTACTTTCTGACAAAGTAGTAGTTAGCATTTTACTTCAGCTGCTAGCTTGTATTACTTTGGTATATACTATTTGCAAATATGCCATTTTATAAAGCTTTCGAATCAACACTAGTAATAATTAGACGCGTATAATAATTATGTACATCTCTCTCCAAAATTCACTTTTTTTTAACACGAATGCTGCCGTAAGTATGAAAAGTATTATAAAAAACTACGAAACGTAGTTAAATCTTATTTATTGCATCGGCGAACAATTCTAACTAGTGCCGTATTTACTGCTTTCAAAAGTACCACGACGAAAAAAGGAGCTAAACTCGAGCAATGACTGCTTGTCAATGTTATTCAGATTACCTTTAAATTTGTGAAGGGACTGACAATTGGGAAGTTCTGAACACATTTGAATCAGTTGTCGCAAATATTCCTCGAGGCGCTTGCGACGTTGACGTGCTATTACCTCGTATCTCGCGAACATCTGTCGTGGTGGGAATCGGATGCTCGATACCTGCAGTCATTGTTAATTTACTAACATAGAAATACGAATCTTTATATTTTAACATACAATTACAATCATCCATGAAATGATCTAAGGATGCAGGAGAAGAATTTCACCTGTATATGTATATATATAAATGCATAATGAAAACAGTTTTTCATTTGCAGGAATAGATACATATTGCGAAGCGACGCTTAAAAAGAGCAGAATATAATTTCTAACCTTGGTACCATAGGTTTGACGCATCATGACGTATAACTCCCGAAATCTTCTATACCTGCGTAAGAGGGTCCAACAATCGTCAGTGGCAATGACACGCACTTCGTATTCATAGTGACTGGAAGTGCCGGCACCTCGTATAACGTACGAAGGCACGCTTATGATCACATTGATAATACTGTCAGCATCAGCAATTAGTGATGGTAAAGAGCGCGTTAACGTCAGGGCGTACGGACTCGTTAATCCTTCACCCCGGTTCTGACTCTAAAAAACAATGTTTTGTTTTTTATATGTATGCAATTATTTTTATATGATCTTACATAAAATTGATAGAAAAAGATAGTTTGTTACATAAATATATTAGATAATCAATTTATATGTATTTACATTTATTAGTAATTTATATTTATATGATTAGTAAATTATTTGATAGATTTAATTTAATTTTATAAAATTTGAATAAATAAAAATTCAGTATGAAAACAAAAATTGTCAATTTAATAATCATATTTTAAATAAAATCTTAATATATAGGTATAAATAATAAATAATGAATAACTGTATTAGTAAGAGAGTAAAACTTAAGAACAAGCTTTCGATTTCAAGATTGAATGTTTCACCGATAGATAGACGGAAGAGTATCCTCTGCTAGAAGATTGATTTAATACGATGTTCCGGATCTTTTTATTCTTATCATCATTGTTCAATTGTCTCGGCCTCGAGCGAGATCTTGTAACATAGTTGGTGAAATTTGTTATATTAGCAATTGATTCATTTTGGCTCAATTCAGCCGTTCTTTTATCATCCTTATATCCTTTATCATAACAAAGATTCGATGCTGGTTCTGAATTTCTCGACAGTCTTTTACAAACGTTTTTGTTGAAAATTTCCGTTGAGGCTTTGTTGTGCTGGGCACTCTCATTTTTATCTTCTTGCTCGAGTAACGAGAATTCGAGTTCGATTTGCTGCTGCTGGAGATCTTGTAGTACGATTATTTGATGATTAAGCTCTTCTTTAGATGATGGATTTGACTCCAGACATTTCATCACAAGGGTGCGCTGATAAGCAATCTTTTGATTTAGACGATTCATGATTTGGCTGCGCTCAATCATCGAATCCCTCCTTGATGTTAATTGAGTCATACCGACCTGCTTTATTATACCTAGCTCCGATGATGAGCTCATCTGTAAATAGATGCATAAGTTTCCTTCATTTGTACTTTCATCTTAAATTACAAATGCTCCGAGTAAGACTATACATTATATATTTTTATCCATTACAGTATCAACCAATACGACGGACAAAATAGATAATTATTTTTCTAGATCCAATCTAACCAACCATAATTAAAATTATAACATAATTTATAACATATGTAATTTGATATTTAAAAATGAATAATTATTAATTAACACAGCAACAAATTAATTTTTTACAATAAATTAGTTAGTGATGAATATGTAAAAATGCTAGAAATTGGATAAATTATCAAAGCATAAATGTTCAAAATGCATAAATGAAATGGATAAAATCAAATGGATAAATGTTCAAAGCAATATGTTTTTAAAATGTAGCATATAAAAAAAATTTAATATTTTCTTATATAACAATCTGTCATAATTAGTAACGACGACACACAGATATTTAGTAAAGGTAATACTACCTCAACATCTCTGCTGGATTCGTAGCAGGTCCTATTATCCTTAGATGAAGAACTACAATGTTGAAAGAATTGAATGTCTTCAGTGGAAGTACGAAAGTTCAGTTCACTGTCATTTTTATTATCCTTATTATTTTTTGATTGAGTTTCGACGTGCGGCACTCCTTTATCTAGAAGCACTGATAATTGAACACGAACGTCGGGAGAATTAGCGGTAGCCGTGTGAAAGGTCTCAGCAGTATCGATGATACTTTCGAGTTCCGGATATACAATATTAAGAGCTGCGGCAATTTTACACTTCCGTTGTTCACTAGGTCCGAGCTCTAAATCTGAAAGTCCTTCATCGCTGCCTTCGGCACCACTGATTTTTGAAAAGTCGTCTCTCGAGAAAGCAGGCAGTGCCTGCTTCAGATTTAAAGACAGACTACATTTACGTCGCACTATCTCTTCAAGCTGGTCTTGGGAACGAGTTGCTAGCAAAAACTTTTTGTCTGAAATGCCGTCCTGATTCATCTACAATATTTTACGTGTTAATCGTTATGAATATAATATTGTTAGACACACTCATGAAAACATTTAAATTTTATTTTCGACATTTATTGAAACATAAAATGAATGGTTTATTGACAAGTTATTGTATAATATTGAAATGAAAATTATAATAGATCTAGATTTTTTTATGACTCGTTATTGTGATTTGCATAATTAAATGCATTATTCTATAATCTTTCACCATTAAATTTTCATGTTTAATCATATGTCTATTCTAATTTTAATTTAATTTATATTTATAGTTCTAGTTTTATAATTATAATATATTTTATAATTAAATATACTTCTAGAAATAACTTAAACTGATGAATACTTACACAATCGATTTCTTTTTGTTTTTCTATTAAATCCATTAATTCTTCATCCATTTTATCGATTTTGCCTTGATGGACGTTCAGGGTTTTCATTTTTCTTTGCAATTCAAAATCTAGTGCCGCTAGTTCTTTCTATATAAATATTGTTAATTAATTACGTCTCTTTTAAATGTTATAAATGAAAAAAATAGTACTAACGTTATTGTTGACGAATGTCTTTATGGCATCTATTGATTTGTCATCATTAATATTCGACCAAGATTCAGGTAAACTCCCTTCACTTTCTGTGCCCTCATCGGTCTAAAAAAGAAAATTAATTTTTTTTTCTAATTAGTAGAATCCACAAAATTTGTCATCAAATCGCTGTTTCCGAAAATGTTAATAAAAATTTTCATATTTTTTTAACATTGAATTATACGTAATATATTATTATTATTTTAGGCATAAAAAATCTATTCGAAACTAAATAATACATAATTATTGATTTTTTTATTCAAATTGTTGATTAATTTCAACAAGTTAAATATTTCTTTATATTTAAATGAGATTTCTTTTAACGCTCTTTTTTATATAATTTTATCAAAAAATGTTTTTGTAAGCTTATGCAATAATAGGCCTAAATAATTTAAAAAAATAGATAATTAATACAGATATTTAAACAATAATCTGTAAACGTATTTATAAGTTTCGAATTTAATAATACATTTTTTATTAATCATAATTTCCATCTGTCATTTCACTTGAAATGTAATAAAATTACGTTGTATTCGATAAAAATGTTTAACATACATTTAAATTCACCGGCAATAGTTAATTTTATATTTTAAATGAAATTGGATATACCTGAAATAAATATTTGTTTATTCACCGTATGTGTACTTGTATTTAAAAGTGAGTAGATCAATCCACCGTATTCATGATAATGAATGACGTACTATAATAAAAATGCCTATCATTACCTGTTGCTTCGTGGTCGTTCTGGTTCGCTCCGTGCGATTCTGTATGTTCATGAACTCTTGGAATTGACGATGCTTGGACTGTAGAGTGGTGCGAAGAGAGGCGACTTCCCTACCCAAACTTTCTCCCTAGCCACACACACACACACACACACCGATGTGTTAAATAAAAAACAAAAATAGAACTAAGAATAATAAATAGTGTGAGGAAAGTAATAATGGAATAATTAAGAAGTAATAAAAGAATACAATGGGTATTAAATAATATTAAGTAATCGATAAGACTTAATTCAAAACCTATTATTTATGAACATACCACGGATTGACAATTAAAGAATAAAAAATAAAAAATTGTGTGCTATATTATACATAGTTTACTAAATAATAATAAATTAATAACTGAACTATAAATATTATGCATCTAAAGAATGTGTGATTATTTTAACATAAGCACACAAGGTTTAACTAATAGATAGTTATCATGCTATTTTATTGTTAACATGGAGAAAAACTTATTTTCTTTGCACCAAGTACTATTCTGCACTGGTGTTTAAATGTTTAAATATAAAACGCATACATTTACTTATATATTTTTATTTTATAGGTGGCTCTGTAATATAATAAATATTACTTCAATGTTTGCAGTATTTCATATTTCATTTACATACGATTTGCTTACTCTATGAAGTAAAATAATTACATCACAAATATTGTTAAAAAATAAATATTGCAAATAAATATAAAAACTTTTTAATAGATCTTATTTTTAAATATTGGTTCCAATTGAATATGCTTAAAATCTTTATTTAAACATAGAAGGCGTATATTTATATTAAAGAACTACACTATTATTTTAAAAAGTAGCATTTTGATAAATTAAGATTAATAAATTACAAAAAAAATTACTGTTTAAATTTGCATCAAATGCTATATTCTAAAAATGATACCGAATGTAAGCTTTGTCTCCATGTAATTCCTTTTTACTAAATAAAATCAATGCAACGTGTTGAGATTTTTCTAAAAAAATACCTGTAATAATAATTTCGAAATCATTGTTATACATAGCTGGGCACCTTACCTGCAAAATTTACGCAAAAGTGTCGAACATCTCATCACCGCATCCATTTATTTCTTATTCGTTATCATTCATTTCGTATTTCCCATTTCACACTATTATCGCAAAAATCAAGTGAATCAAGCCAATGTATTGTTCAACCATATATATTCATAATTAATGCATTGGTTATCGATAGAATATGGATAAACAAATGAAAATCTTGGTAAGTTGAAAGTAGGAAACAGTAAAAAAAGGGATGTGTATACCCTTTTGTTCATCCCTATTTTTACTGTTATATACATGAAGGGATAAAGAATAAGTAAGATATTGAGTGAGTGAAAAAGTGAATGCAAAAAACAGACAGTGAAATACAGTGTTAGTTATTTTACAGTTTGTGAATTCAGTGTGAATTGAAATACAGTGTTAGTTATTTTACAGTTTGTGAATGTGTTAAATAATATTTTGTATTTATTAATTGAAGTATCTGTTAAATTGTTCATGTGATCAATAATAGATATATAAATGGATATTATATTTTATTAGAAAGCCAATTTAATCAATTATAACAATTTTTTACAAACTGATAGTACAAAATAATAAGAATTACTAATTACCAATAAAGAAGAGAATAAGTGTAAGTCAGCTGTTACCGACTAAATAACTTTATACATTAAATTATGTTTATCTGAGACATTGGATATTTGGATTTATTTTCCAGAATTTTATTCTCAATATAATTGATATTCAGAAAATCGTATCAGCTCTTTCTTAAAAATATCAATTATAGTAATTATGAAATGTTGTCAATCACTTTCACACGTGTGTAATTAAAATGGAAAATATAGTAATATTCAAATTCAATATTCTATTAACGTAATAATAATCAAATAAATGCGTTACAAAAAAAAATGGTTTCTTATTCAGTCAGTAAACAGGTGATTTTCACGATTTATCAATATACAAAATGATTTTGTTAGAATCTCTGTAACAAATTTTAGAAAAGTAAACAGTGCTGAGATAATTAAAAACAAAATAGTATATAAGAATATAAATTTTCACCCAAACCAATTTTCATATAAAAAATTTATTGATATATATATCATAACATAATAGTAATAAATTAATTTTTTGGCACTATAAATCCATTAGTATTGTCAAAAATTAATCATTCAAAATTGATATTTTTGACAAGTGATACGCAGTCAAATTACTTATTTAAGTAATATTCTTTCAAATTATAATACGAATCTGATATACTAGATCCGGTAGTATGCATATTTTCAAATACGCGGTAGATAGAAACACCAAAAATGAATACAGAAGATTATTCTTGTTAGAATGAACATATTTTAAACTAAACTCGTTTTTAGATCTATTTGTCATATCTTTTATGTTATAGTTCCTGATGATTATGAAAATCTGTTTAATTGACTTTAATATTATTTTAACTATCTTCCAGTTTATAATTTCACGTGTGAAAATATTTTATATCTACTCACTATTATACAATAGTTTGAATAAAATATTTAATAACAAATCAAAATATAGTATTTTTAATTTTCTAATAATTTAAAAATAAATGCTAAATGCGTTTATCTTTAATATGAGACTAGAATAATTTCATTTTATAAAAATATGTTATGTTTAATAACTAATGTATATTTTATAATTTAATACATAATTGTAATAATTGCTACATACTGTGTATTAAACATTCTACACAAGAATTATATCATTAACATTATACATAGGTAAATGCAGTTTAATTATTATGAGTTTAAATAATACTATTTTACCAATATTTTTCGTATTTCATGTTATTTTGATAAGTTAAAATGAAATGTTGTCAGTTAATTCATTTGATTTGATAAATTATTCATATTTTAGTTATGCTAAAAAATTGTATTTAACATGACAGATTATAATATGTTATTTTATACTTTGAAGCTTATCTATTAAATTGTTTTTATATTAAATGATTTTGAAATATGATAAATAAAATAATAAATTGATGTGATTATCGTTAAAGTTCTATTTTCAAGAATAGATCAAATTTATAAAAATAGAATAATATGCATACTAAGTTAAGTATTCAACTTGCTAATCTATTTTTACGGAATTATGATTGTGAATTATAATTGTGATAAATATTAAAACAAAAAAATATAAAAAATTGTTTCCGTTAAAAATTGGAAGTAGATCGAAACAAATTATTCTTCAATTAACAAAATTCTATTTCTGAAACTAAGCTTTTTATAAAAGATTTAATTGATAAGTATTGCAATATAAATTTATAAAAAAATTGGAAAAACTAATATTTTTTATTTAGAGTAATAAACAATCCACTTTTAATAGTAACGCATTTTCAAGTATAAAATCTTAGATTATACAAAATATTTTTATTACTAAAGGCAAAGATTTTAACTTAAATTTTTTTTTAATATTAGAGGAATATAATTCTTTTTGTAAATTTTATAATTGCAAAGTATAATATTAATATCACAAGAAAAATGTAATAATAATCTTCGTAATAGATCAAAATTTATCTGTGGAGAATATTAATAATAACTGATAACATTTAATTTATTAATAAATTTTTACAATTATAAATTTAGAAGATCTTGATTTTACTTATTATGTATATGAATAATTAACGTATTAATGTTATAAATTCTATATATTTATATTTAAAAAATTACGGCAAATATATATGCTTTTAATAAATTATTATAAATAATGATTAATGCACATTGAGTTAATATAAATAAGTATTCATTGTATACAATATATTCTTATTTACTTTATTTTTATAAATAAGAATAGGCATGCGCAGCAAGCATTTGTAAATACAACTAGTATATAAAATTTATGACTGTTTTATTTATCATAAATAGAGATTGATACTTGTTTTTACTCAAGCGAATTTTCATAAGTCTATTTTGACCGTTCATATGACCAGCGGCTTTTTTATATTGATCTACATAATTTACAGCAGATCTTATAATGTTTATTAATAAAATAGAATGCAGTATACACAAGATATTTCAACTTTCATTTATGCTTGCATTTTTATTTAAACAAAACAGTAATGAAAGAAACGTTCATAAATAATGCAAATTATAACAGATTTCTCCGATATATCAATATGAATATTGTCTTTTAATCGACTATTTCATATTTTCATAGTGATGACTTATCAAAATAACAACTAAACGATGCACTTAAAAATTATGACATAAAACTGTAAATCTAGAAATATCAATATACGCCTTATAGTATTGTTACTATAGAATACATGTTAATTCTTTCAATTGTGTAAATGCGTAAGTATCTATTAAATAATATGTAAACCTATATAAAATGTTAATATCATTTTATAAAATAATGTTACTCTTGAAAAAGAATTAATATTTTATAAATACTGTAGTTGAAAAGAAAATCTCTTAACCAATTTAACCATTCAAAATTTAATTGAAAATGAGAAAAAATAATATCAATCCATTTCCAATAAGTCTATTTATTTAAATCGTATAAAATTAATTTCAATATTATAAACTCAAATATGTCAAAATAAAAATTCAAATCGTTAATCTTAATAATTAAAAATAAAAAGTGGATTGGAAATATTTTCTGGTTGAAGATTAAAATATACAATAAAGATAAAAATCTATTAATTAATATAAAAAATGTAGGTTACTCTATAAATAACAATTTTTTAATTGTCCATTGTCGAATATATATATATATATATATATATATATATATATATATATATATATATATAATAGATTTACAAAAAATTAAAGAAAATGAGAAATCAGAATCAGTAAATTATAATTCGTCGGAATTAAAGAAAAATAAAAACAAAATTAATATTACAAGATCTTATAAAATTGTAAACAAATAGAGCTTAGTATTTATAGTTTTGTATTTGAAAAAAAATATAAATGTGATTATAAATATAACATTACGTTAAGTGTTGCAATATTATTGATGCAAAACATTATTGTTAGGTGAACTGTTGGTTCTCATTTTCAAATTTATTTAATTAAACAAAAATAATATTTGCCTTACTTTTAGCATAATAATCGTTTGATAGCAAAAGAGAAATTACTCTTTTATACTATTACAATACTATTGATAACTATAATAACATATTAACCATGTTTTAAATGGAGCTTGTAATATTCACAGATTTTTAGATTGTCTTCACGAAATCGAGACTTCAAAAAATCTTGCCACACATTAACAAAACCGTCGTATTTCGTATTTAAACTAAAATTTAATCGAAAACTTGGTAAAGTTGTTAGACCTTCAACCACCATTTGTCATTTTCAATGAAAAGGAGACGGCTCAGTGACTCGCAAATCATGCACAATAGGTACGCGGAACTAGCCGCTTAGAACTTGATGGCTTCTAGACTTTTAAAGTTGTCCAGATGGATAATTACGAGATGAATGTGGGATTCATAAGGAAATAAGAAGGCCCAGGCGTCATTGAGACAGGGAGAAGAGATTTTTTGTGTCACATCGCCAGGGGACAGACGTGTGAGTAAATTATGATATTACCCGAAAGACAAATGAGTACCCCAAGTGCGAAGAGGATCAAGTAAAATTGGTGGTTGACCGAAACACTCAAATGCCGAGTAGTAGCGGTCGTCGAGTCCATCTCATCACTTACTTGGGTCATTTCGTCGCGACGTTCTTGTTCAAGCAGCCGGCGCCGCTGGTGCAGTTCGCGTTGACGGCGCTCTAAGGCGACGATGCCCTCAGCCCATTCGCGCCATTGAGCGCCCCACTCACGCTCTAGCTCACGCTGGGCCTCCTCGAGGGCTTCGCGCCGCGCCGTCCAACGCTCCTCTCGCTCCTCTTGTTCACGCTATAATTATATGTCATTACACTTTAATATAAGATTAAATGAAAACTTTAAAAGGTCTGAAATCAATCTGCAGTCAATCTGTATGCACGTATTGCAACTGTTAGATTTATTCTATTCTGATTTTATACACGTTTTCTTATAATGTATAATAAGATTTCTATCTTTATATATCAAATTCTCATTATTTTTCAATCAAAAGTAAATTTTAATTTGTGAAAATAAGCTTATTTTTTTTAACGAGACCTGTAATTCGAACATTTCAATTTTGCTTGTATTCCAAATAATCGTGAATGCTTCCTTTATACATAATATACTTAACACAGATAGGATAATGAAATTCTTGTAGTTGATATTATTTATGTTTTAAAGAAAAATACTGATTTTTTGTAGAAGTTTTAAAGGTATATTTAATTACCGAAATATGAATGTTAAATCCATTAATTCAAATTAGTATCCTTTCAAATCAGCATATTCTGTCTCTATCTTATGGCAAACTATGCAAGGTAAAAAAATATTTAATACATATCAATACTTTGAAGTCTTCCTTTTCCTTAATTAAAGCTGCTTTCTGTTGCTCAAGTTCCTCGAGGACTCCTAAATCCTCACTGGAGTTTAATAAATTATCATTAGAACTCGATGTACGCAAATCCGAAATGCTCCAACTTAGGAGTGAAAGGCGAGAAAGATTGACCACTGTAGATTGGAGGTTGCCATTACCGAGACCGCCTTCCTTGCGCAGTTTAGCTGCTTCCACTGGATCATTGTAACGAAACATGTTATTGCGGCCAAGTAGTATAATGCAGCCTTGAGAAAGTCGCGTCAATTTGTCCACTTGTGCTGTATTTATCCAGCAGTGAACTGAGAGCGGATGCAGAGTTGCCACACCATCCTCAAGCTCTACTATGCAATGTTCCGGCTCTACATCAATACCCGTAAGTACGATGTCCTAGGGTCAAGGATTTATGTAAAATTATAAATAATAGAATCCAATCAAATTACCCACGAGCTTTTAAATAACAAATATTTAAACTTGAATTTCTCTATATATTATTTACCATATAATTACACGATATTACAATACATAATACACAAAAAGTTCAAATTGTAGTTTAAATTTAAAACAATTACATTTGTAAAAGCAAAATATAAATATAGATCCAATAGTTGTGCTGGATGAGTGTAGATGAATTAGTATTATAAAAATAGTTTATTATTATAATATTACTTTTCCATTTATACACGATTAAATATTTAATATAAAATTTAAATTATTTTAAATATAAAATAAATAATCGATTTTGAAAATTTTTTGTGGCTAAATACCAAGTACTATTAAAATTGGTGTATAAGTACATGTATTGCGTATAAGTAAAACTCAGGAGTTTCATCCAAAAGAAAAAAATTAATTAAGTACTATATGCAAAATAGTTGAATGAAATCTTGCATACAGTCATGAAATTGAAATATTCTGTTTCGTTAAAATAAAAAAATTATTTTCCATCTCAAACCTGTGTAGATACTGCCTCTTTCGTGCCAATGAGTGTTCTGCCTTCCTTCAAATGATACAGTGTGACACCAGTACTTAGTAAATCGTCGTCGATTCCAACGAGGTGAGGCATTTCTGAATCGAGTACAACACCCACACCACTTTTTCTAAGCCCGAGAGCACGTTGTTCTGAAAGAATTTTCTGCGTCTCTCGCCATTTCTCGGCCCACTCCTCCGTCAGTACTTTCTCCTGTTCCTGCTTCTCATGAATTTGCGCGAGCAAAACCTGTGGTCTTTCAATACTCTGAAATTAAATTAAAGCTGTAGTTTATTTTAATTAATTTCAGTGCTTAAGTGAATGTGGCTTTTTGAAACTATTACATAAAATATTATAAGATATAATGATTTTATATATTATTTTGGTAATAAATGATAGGAAAAATTTATCATTTAAAATTTAAATTATCATTTTTAATAGTGTAGATTTACATAACTAAAAATTTTAAAGAATGACATTTTCATCTTTCTATTTTTATTACAACATATTTCTAAATTGGAAATGAAAATTTGCATTTCATAAATATTTATCCTTAATACTATTAATATCAATACTTTTAAAATTTATAAACAAGGTTTTTCTCTTATAGGCTCTTATAAGCAAACAATTCTTTTAATAATAAAAAGAGATCACGTTTCAATTATTTATAAAAACTTTCAATTTTTTCTTCTCTCAAAACTAAGCTAAATTATTTGAAAGACTTACAAAATCCTTGCCAATGAGTGATTTTAGCTTCTGTATTTCTTCCCTGAGTTCTCTAATAAGTTTGACATTTGGATCCTCATTGATCGTCGGCTTGTTGATAATATTCTTGGCACGATTAGCGTATCTTAATGTACTGAGTGTTTCACCATAATTGCAATCAGCAGGACTTATTGCAGCAATCATAATCGTTTTGGAATTACCTCCAAGTGAATCTTTAAGTAGCCATGTAAGGACGCTATCGCGGTAGGGGATAAAAACACTGCGCTTAGAGCAATTAGCGTCACTTGTTGAGCTAAGCTCGGCAAGAGCTGAAATTACTGAGCCAAGAGTTACCAACGATTTATTTATGTGGGCACCTTCCTTCAGCCGTTGTCCTGTAGCCCCAGTCGCATTCGCTCGCTCGCTGCAACAAACAATAAAAATAATTTTTAACCAAGAAAACTTTGTCACGATGAATCAAGTCAAGAGTCTTTTATTATATGGATGATATTTTCTGTACTTCCTATTATTTCAATATAGATTTTTATAATTTTCACTATTAATTTAAATAATTTAAATAAATACTTTAATATTCTGAATAAATCGTGCATTTTTTATGATACTAATTAGGCTGTGTTTCGTAAGAAATTAGATAAACTACATTAATTTTAGCTATAAGACTCTTTAATAGTCACTATTTATCTGAAATTGTTATTCATTCATTGATTTAAAATATAATAAAATATATTAGATTAGCAGTGAATAAATCAATAATAATAATGAAATGATTGATAGGTCTTTGTAAAATACAAATATAATGGGCTAATTTTACCTGCCAGCCAAGTCAACAAGATGAACCTTAGACACAGTTTCAGATGGCATATTGTTTTCATTGAAACCGGCTTGTACAAATGTTATTGTAAAAATAGCATGACTTCGACTACTAACGTCATTCATGTTTGTGCTAGCTGTAGTTCTGTATGTGTTGCCTCTTATCATACATTGCTGAAAATGAAGCAAATATATCATTTTTATTATTTCAATTCTTAGCCCTTGTTTAGGATTAGACTAAAAAACTCCCAGAGATGTTCGGTGGGAGGATTGCTGACAAGTGGAAGGGGATGGCGCATTAATTAAATATTTAACACATAGTGTATCTTGGTATTTTTTTATTTATTTATTTACAAACTACACAATAAAGATGATTCTAAGATGGTGAATTTGTGAGGTTTCCGTTCCTTAATGGTTTCACGTGGAGATAGCGTACACTGCAAGTCGAGGTTGAAGGTTGTAAAGCTCTAGGTCCTCTTGGTGAAGTGCGCTTGATGGAATATTCTACACTGAGATATGCAAGGGCGTAAATCCTTGATACTCCTTGTATGGTGCCACGTATGACCTTTAATCCGGAGTATAGTTGCGATCAGTACGTCTTTGTACTTGAATCCAGGGAACAGACCCGAATACAGCAACGTTTAATACAGAAGCTCAAGTTTCAAATGCCAATGCACAAGCTTCAAGTTTCAAGTTTCGAGTTTCAATTTTCGAGTGCCAATGTACAAGCGTTGAGTTTCAATTTTTCAAGTACCAATGCACAAACTTCAAGTTTCAATTTTAAGTTTCAATTCAGAGTACAGTTCCGATCGCAGTGACGTCTTGGTGCTTGAATTCAGAGAACAGACCCGAATACAGCGACGCTTAATACAGTACAGTCATTTTTGTCTTACCCACTTGTGTGGTGAGTACGTAGGTGGTGCGTTTCTTATTTAATATTCACTCTTGAAATGCAATCAGCACTCTTGACTGCTTAAATGTGGCGTCTTTAAATTAGTTATAAATTATTTGGCTTCACGGTTGGCTTAAGATCTTATTATTGCTGAGTCTGGTTGATATGTGTATATGTGTATATTAGTAAAACTGATTGACTGGTATACGGCGGAGTTTAGTGGTTGTGAGAATAATAACTGATAACTGATTGATTGAGAAATACAGTGAGCAATAACTGATGAGTGAATAATTGGTAACAATACAGTGAGCACAGGTGCGTGGCGAGCTGCTCTTAAATATTCGCATGGCAGCTTCCAACGTTGGCAACAATGCACGGGCTTGTTGCTATGCTGAAAGTTTTGATGACGTCAGAAACTAAGCTCTAGAATATTCAGGAAGTCCAGGACACTGCCTTGGAAGAGTCGAGAATTTTCAACCGACGGTGCTATGCGGAAATATTGTAGTACACTACAAAATAAGGCATAGGTAGACTATTCAAGAATTCTCAAAATCAATGTTTATAAACATAAACGTCAGACGGCTTGTACTTTTCCCATTTTAAAATTCTTGGAAATTGCTCCAATCCCGAACAGCCCTCATCAATTAATTTCGGAAGTTTATGATATTATTGAATTTCTAAAATTTTATATTTATAAATAAATAAAATTAACGCGAAGTTATTTTTAATTTTATTTGAAAAAAAAAGTTATTAAAAATTATTAACCAAATAGAATTGATGAATGATAATTTTAATAAAATGTAAAAACCAAAAAACAAATTTTACCTGAATATCAGCGTAATCATAAACTAGATGACTGGATAAATCTTGTACATAAGGACCTCTCTTTGGATGCTCTCTGACCCGAAGAGAATGCGATACAGCTTGATCAGATCTCAAGAGGTCGCGTACCCTTTCATTGTGAATTTCCAAAAAAGAGACTTCCGTTCTGTAAGACGCACCACTTTCTTTACCAGTTATCATCCGTGCGAAAAGAGTCTTACATATACGAGGTATTAATCCTTGAGATTCCTGCACGAGTACAATAAACTCTAATTACAAGTTTAATAAGTCTGATAAGAATAAGCTTATTTGTATAATAGCCTAATTAAAATTTAATATACAAATGCGCTATTAGAAGTAATATTAGAAATTAATTTATCGATATATCTTATAGTGCTTGTATATAATTTTAATAGATATATTAACGAAATATTAAACATAAATTGCAGAAAAAGAATCTTACTGGCGAACCCATCATTGTAAAGGTCTTCCCAGAACCTGTTTGGCCATATGCAAAAACGCAAGCATTGTATCCTTCAAAGGCACTTTCGATAACTTCCGTCCCAAGATCGTGAAAGACCTTTATTATTCAAATATTAATAATTATAAACTTATGTATGCAAGATTACTAAATTTAATAATTTTTCCTGATAACTTGTTGTCAATGCAAAATTTTAATATATTTTAAGTTACAGTTATAAAACATCATTCTATAGGCATAGAAAAGTGAATCATTGTCACAATTAGGGATTCAATTTTATTTAGTTTATGTACATAATTCGACTTAGCATTCATTAAAATGGCATATATCTAAATTTCAATTTGGATTTTTTGTTTCTACGTTATGTATTTCTAACTGATGTTATAAAATCATAATATCTATGAAAATGGAAATATACAAATTTGTTCCTGCAAATAATATTGCAATTGAATAGATAATATAAAAACAATCAGCATTATATTATCTACATTACAATTTTAAATATTTACCCAATGTTTAAATAACGAACGGTAAAGAATAATGTAAAAGGTACATAAAATAACTATTTAAAAGTATAAATCAATATTCATATTTTAAATTAGCTTTGTGATTTAAAAAATTTAATTCCAAATTAAAAATTGCTTCCCAAGCAAATCTAAAGAAATTAATTTTTATTTAATATTGATAATTTTTTTTATTTTATAATGTAAAATTTATATTATATATATACCTGTTCTTGTGATGCATAATTGTCGTCAGCGTCATCAAATGACCAGTATGAATGATCAAATGTAAAATCTTTATATGTTTCTCTATCCGAATCTCTTGCGCTCCCTGGAATCTAAATAAAAGGCAATAAATAGTTAATAATAATAATAGATGAATCATTTATGTGATGTCAAAGTTACATTCATAGTAGTTGTGTTATAGTGTCATAGTGTTAGTATTAACGAACAAAGTTCAGTCATAATAGGAAGCTTCCTCATAGCCATCATAAGTGTATCGTAAAATAAAAATATATACGTTTATGGCAGGGTAAAACATTCATGTTAGCAAACTGACGATTTATTAATTCGGATAAAATTGTGATAAAAATAATTTTTTATGTATCAATCCCCTCAAATTGTTCAAGATTCAGAGAATCTCTCGAATGTTATCATTTGGGGAAAAATCCCAACGGCTATCATTTCAAAGAAAATCATCAACGGTTATCATTTCAAGGAATCAATTCAACGGTCGTTGGAGACTCGGAAAAGCCGGTACATCCGAAATGAGTGCACAATCACCTCCATTATTTCCCTCACCACAATTGAACCCATTGTTCTAGCGATATGATCGGCTCTTTGTCTTCAGCTAATAAAGCCCTCGCCTAGATATTTAAGGCAAGTGCATCATGAGATAAGCGCTACTCAGTCATGAGCCAGTCAGCCAAACCGAGTCAAGGAAGCATTGCATGGCCTTCAAATACTAGTGCAGTTATCGCAACACTCTTAGCAAAGTCGCTACGAAAGGTACAGTCAACAGCTTTATACTGAGCAGTGTTTCACTCTTACTAGTGCCCCAAGCACGAAGCTGTTGCAGGCCTCTCTCATACTAGGTGCACCCAGTGCACACACTCTCAGAAGAGCCGCTACAGAAGGCCCTCCTCATCCTTCCACACTACAAGACAGCTAGAAGGAGACTAGCAATCAAGTTACCACCACATACCACTACACGAAGAAGTGTTAAGAGACTTACGATCTCTCACTTTCAGTGTACACTGTAAATGTTACATTGTTGTTCTTCTCGTATACTACATCATTAAGAAAATGCCAAACCGTGAGAAGAAGGAAACAAGAGAAAGTTCAAATCCTGAAGTGCCTACAACACTCTAAATGAAGGGAAGGTGCAATCGTCACTCCAAATCGACCGTTATCCTTGACAACCCTGTTGGCCTCTGTATTCGCTAAAATCTCACCATCGACAACGCTACAAGCTCGTCTTCTAATTGATACTAGTTCTCAAATGACATTCGTACCAAAGGATCTCGTGAAGAAGCTCAACATACTTCGTCAACATTCCATCATCCTCATCTATGGAATCGGAGGATCTCGATCAACTCAGTTACAAGATGCTGTATCACTCATCCTACAATTAAATTATTTGAATTTCTCAGTCACATTTCTTGTTCACATCCTCAACACATTGACTGTTTATATCCTTCAAAACATCACATCAGGCATGGCCGTATCTGAGAAACCTAACACTAGCTGATCCAGAATATCTTACACCAAAGCCAGTGAATATTGTTCTTGGAGCAGATGCATATGCACAGATCATTAAGCCCAACATCATCAAACATTCTCCATCCATGCCAATATCGCAATTATCCATTTTTGGATGGCTTATACTCGGGCCTGTCAGTTAAAAAAATTGTTTGACATCAGTAGCACTCTACACGTCAACACAAGATGTAGAGAATACCTTGCAAGAACAATTGACAAGATTTTGGGTGCAAGAAGTGCTAAAGGTTAACTATCTTTAATACACACCGTATGAGCAATGGTGTGAGGATCATTATTCACGTTACTCAACAAGAAGATACATCGTCCGGATCCCACTCAAAGTATCCGTTGAGATACTAGAAGATTCTCATAACACTGTCCATTGCTATCTACAAAATTTAATATTTACTACCACAAAGTTAGAAGTGTTCAATGGCTCCAGCACATCAACAGAGCAAGATACTCGATCAATGACCTTATGCACACTGGAGCCATTTGAACCCAGAAATTTCAGACGTTTTAATCTGGATACGCCGACATCGATATCTGTTCCCTACAGACATTAAAAAAATGTATAGGCAGATAAAATTTGATAAGGACGACTGAGACCTGCAAAGAATCCTTTTGAATTGACGAACAAACCAAGGAAGTACCATATCACCTAACAACAGTTACTTATGGCACATGGGCTGCTCCATTTTGAGCAGTCAGAACATTGCTGCAACTGATAGAAGACGAGGGAGAAAAGTATCCCTTGGTATTGCCACTCATGGCAACTATGTCCATAACATCTTGGAGGTGTGGTCTAACTCTAATTCTAAACACAAATGCAATGTTTATTTCAATTTTAATTTGAGTTTTAATTTTGTAAAAAATTATAATTTTTGTTTTCAAATGAATAGAAATATTTAAGTAATCGCAAAAAGCTATATAAGATAAAAGCAATTCAATAATAAAAAATCTCTCGAAGAACAGACATTTATAGAAAATTTCTTGTTCAATTAAAATCAACTTAATTTAATACACAAATTTAATAATAATAATTACTGCAATATAATTTTGAAAATTGTAAAATATAAATATTTCAATGCCTTTGTTATATTAAAAAATATAGATAATTTCTCATTATATAATTCCGAAATATAGATAACTTTTTATGCTATAATTACTATTGATTTTCACATTGATTATTCAATTAATATTACTCATAATTACACTGATTCATTTGTAATGGAATTAAATACATTGTAATAAAACAGTTTTATTTAATAATAATAATATTCAATGAATAAATTAATTTTAATTTATAAAAATTTAGATAAATTTGAAAAGTTATTTCTATTAGTTATTTTATATGACTGTTTGTATGTGTATGTGTGTTCACGCGTGTGTGTACATTAGTACATATGATAAAAATATAAATGTAAATAGATGGAAGAGGATTTATAACAAGATCAAGAACTCGGAGCAAAATAGTGAGAGGTAAGTATCGGAATAAAGTAAATTGAATTTACGTACCCTTGTCGAAATTTATATAAATGAGACATTGCTTTTTGTTATGCTTGAATGCATGACGATTTTACACTCTTACCATTTTTCTATTTATATATAGGCAATATAGCTATACCTTGATATACCGTATATGAATCGTATACTCTAGTTAAAATACACAAATGTCATGGGCATTGAATTATGTTTATATAGTATCTAGGTGGGTGTATAATAAATTTGATTATACACATATGTATATCGACTACTAAAGTATGTTGTGTATAAATTTTATCAAGTATTTCATTTTATAATGCTTTGGTGTCTAATGTGTCAAAGATTTGATAGTGTATATAATAATCCAATTTTAGTCGTGTATCATGTCATATCTTTCCGTTTCATTTTTATTTCATTTGCCCTTTGAGAAAACTGTAATTATAAATTTGTATTTATAATTAACAAACTTTGAAATAAGAAAAATTGAAAATCCTTTTGAACTCTTTCAATGTAGTCAGTACTTATCCATAAATGTATACATTTGTATATGATTAAAAGTATTTTAAACAAATATATTACTTTTTTATTGAAGATCCGAGTTCGTTTATTGTCCATTTGAACGACAAGCTTTGCATTCATCGCCAGTTCCCTGCATAAAATAAAGTAAATTTATTATTTTCAAATCTGAAGTGTATGTAATAAATTATACAGTGTAAAAAAGGCATAAATGAAAGAAAAATACTTGAAAAACGTTTCAATTTTCTTGACAAAATTGGGTATATTTTGTATAATAAATATTATAAAAAGATAATTTGAATTGTATTTTAATATTATAATTAGATTAATCTACTAAGCATTATTATTAAAATAAATTGTAATAGATTATATATTCTTCGATGTAATGATAATTATGATAATACTTTAATAAAATTTCCAAAAAAAATTACATTTTTTAATTGATATTTTATGCTCAAATTACTAAAAATCTTTTGACACTGTCAATTTATGAAATTTTTAATGCCATTGGATTTTACATTGTTAATTTTTTTCTGAACTACTGAAAAAATATATTTAATTATGCAACAGTAGATACAAATATATCTAATTGTCCTTTATCTTTAGTAATGTAATGGATAGTAATTTTTAGTAATATATTTACATTGTTTGAAGCATGTAAACAACGTATTGAAGAGGTTTGCTATCCATTTGTACAATAAGATACATATTGTTGAAAATCATCCATGATAACAAGTGATTCAACTGTGACTATAATATCTCATAATATTAAATTTACTCAACAGAATTTCTTTTAAATTGTAACAATTCATAAAGGAAAGGCTGTTAAAAATAAATAAAGGAATTATAAATGATAGGATGTTATTTAAAAATATTTTAACAAATTTATAAGGCATGATGTTAAATATTTAACTGGTAAACATGTCTATATGGTAATCCAATTAATGTAAATTAATGTATATTTGAAATTAATCATTTTAATACATAAAAACTTGTATTTTAATAAATATTTTGTATTTATTTATTTTTATAAGTATTTAGAAATTACTTTATTTAATCACTTAAAAATCTAAGAAATATATTATATTTTTATTTCACTGAAATTATTAAAAATGTTGGTATAATTACAAATTATTCAACATAGTATTAAATAGAAAATAGTAATATTTACAGTATAAGTTAATATATTTTAAGAAAACCAACATGAAACTTCAAAAGCATATAATAATAATAATCGTATTGTAATATAATTATATTTGATTACAATTATGATAGAGGAATTATGGAAGTATAAAAAAATAATAGAATAATGTAAACAAATACTAAAATTGTTTTATATATGAATTAAAAATTCTAAGTATGGATTTTAAATTTCTACTTATAGGTACAATCATAAATGTTATACTATATTTATAGAATAGACTATATTTATAGAATTATAAATATTGAAGTTATTGTATTGGATATTATATTAGTTACCTACTTTCAATATATACACCTACAAATTTAATAAACATCTTTTTTTAATTTATACTATTATATTATAAATATATATAGAAAGATTTATTTATAATACATCAATATTTTTCAAATCATCATAGCTATTATATAGATATGTTCAAATTAGATATGAAAACTGATATAATAAGACATTACTATTTCCTTATTAGTTATGATCATAAATCTGTGGTCTATTGTTTAAAAATTACATTTTTATTAAATAAGTACTTATGTTATTTTTATATGTTAAATAGTTTTATTTTGATTAAATATATAGCTTTGTATATATTATTTGAGCATTATCAATAAAAATATTTCATTAATATAAATTTTCAAATCTTTTATTTTATCTTATATACATGTAATCATACAAATTAATATGTTAATGTTATTTTTGTATTACTGTTATTTATTTTAATTGATTTCTGTATATATCAATATTTAATCAATACTAATAATTGTACTTTTTTAGAGATGGTTTAAAGGAAATGTTTGATTAAAAAATTGTTGTAGTAAGTGATTAAGAAATAAAATTCAGACAAAATGAAAGTGATTGGTGCACAGTTGGAAGGAACATAATACATTCAAAAATAATATTTGAAGAAACCATGAATGTAAAAAACAAACCTTTTATTAAAAGGTCGAATTCTTACAGCTACTTTAACGGAAGCCATGATAACGGTTGTATAGGTAGTTAACCGGCACACTGTACTTATTAAAAACACTTGTTTTTTACTGCAGTTTCTAAATCTAAATAATCAAGTAGGAGACCCGGTTTTATTTCCCTAAAGGCTTTCTTGAGCAATGCCTTTGCAGCAACAGCACCACCCGTCAGAAATGAAAGGCTTGCCCATATTTTTTGGTGCTTTCGGCGTTGTATTAATATCCATGTTGCGTTGACATTTATCTTCATTGATGACATGCGTCACTCACTCGGCTGACCGTGACTAGAAGATCGAGAAAGAGTTCCTTTGACAATCGCATACTTTACCAACGATGGTTTTCGTTTTTGCTAGGTGTTTTAATTATATTAAAACGAGAGAGAATGTGATAAAGATTATGAGTATACAGCGAGGATTTTTGGACATACATTAAAACTTTATTAAAAGTGAGAAGAAGTAGAAAACAAATCGAAAACGGTATAACCACAAGTACATCAACTACTCAACTACTGTTGTACGGATGACGAATGTCGATTGTCGTTCGTTAATTGAAAATTAGGCAATGCACCCTCAGATGTCGCTCGTTCATTCTTTTCCCTGCTGCTGATAATGATACTCTCTTGATGTTTTGGAAACCATAAATTTGTATCATAGGTCTTTACATTGGTGTTGTAAATTTGCGACAAATGTTAAATTGTTTTGTACAAATTATTAAACCAATTGTAATGAAAATTTAAAATTAGGAAAAAATGCGTACTTTATCTATATGAACAAATTAAATAATTTTATAATTATTAATTAATGCAAAGTACATTACATGGTTTTTATAAAAGATGCAAACTTTGATATTATTTATTTCATGTAAATAAAATTATTTATATATAGATTTATTAATTATTATATAGTTGATGTATGCTAGCGCAGTAGTCATTTCTCCGACATCGAACAGACAATATAAAATGTTCAAATTGATTTTCATTATTTGTGATCAACATTCATCTTTCTCAAGATACCATTGAAAATAATTTTCATTTATATAGAAAATAACACAAAATGTTTAATGTAATTACATAGAACGTGATCTAAACAAAAAATTTTTAGTTCGATAATGCAATCTTATTTTTAGTGTTATATAGTCTATTTGTTATGTTAATAATATTTAGTATTACGTAGTACAATTGAAAAGGATTGATGATTAATATATTATTAGGAAAAATTACAAGATATCTACTCGTTTAAGTTAGACTTAATTTTCATTCAACTTAAATATTTTTTGGTGTATTGAAAAAAGTACATTAAAAAACGTAAAAAAATATACGAATTATAATTGGTAGAAATTCTAGTAATTTTGACCCTTCTCTTATGTACATGTAATTATTTTGTAATTCGATAAATTTGGTTTGAGGTGACGCATGTGTGTGAAATCTAAGCCAAAGCGAAATATAATACGTTAAGACAAATGTCAAGGAAAATAGATATATCCATTTTTAACCTATTTAATTTTATCATGGTTTGCGCATTTTTATATAATTTTTATATTCTGCGTTCATAAAAGTGACGAAGAGGCTGCGATATTTATATTGTTGCAAAACTGGAAAAATTTGGCTGGTGTTTTCAAGTTTGGTGGACGAATTCTTATTTTACTCGCTTATATATACTATGTCTTATTATACAGCTTACATGCACTAAATTATATGCACTAACTTATATATACTATGGCACATTACTGCAAAAGAATTTTTTAAGATATCCTCTTTGATGAGGAGTCATGTACAATGGTTTGAAACAAGGGATTTAAAAGAAGGATTTGGTGCATAAGAATTCTTTTATCATTTAAAGGTAATAATATTGTTGACAGATAAATTTTGTATTAAATATGTACTTATACATTTTTTCAATCATTTTTATGTTTCATTCTGATGAAATCTTTATGATTTTATTGTATATTTTGCTATATACGTATAATAACAGAATAAAATTAATAATGCTGGAATTTAATTTACAATTATATCATTCTTAAAAATTCATTATAGTTTTAACATTTTTTATAAATTTTTTACATTTCTGGTAATTAAATAAAACTTTTTTTTCTTACAATTAAATGAAATGACTAATTTGATGTAAAATTTATTATCATATAAATGTTAAAAAATATCTAAATAAATTTATTGTTTTACAGTCATTTGTTCAGTGTTATATCAAACTTTTCTTAATATATTTTCTTAATAAAAATAAAATTAATCTAAAAAAAAATCAATTTTTTTAATTTAAAAATTCAAAATAATTTAACAGATTTATCAGATTATATTTTATATTTAATTAAAATTTTTTATAATAATTAGATGTTTTGAATTTTTAAAAAAATTTATTATTCATTGCCACAAAGAATTTATAAATTTTTAGTAAAATTATTGAATATTTTGTTTACAGTGGAATGGAATGTAGATTGTGAAATAAGAAAAAATCCTATTTTATGAAATAAAAGTATTTAGTGAAAGAAAATAATATATTTGTGATATTACATAAATTGCCTTTTAAAATGTTGTATTAATAATGTTAGAGCTCCAAAGTAAATATTTTGTAATAATGATTATATTATATTAGAAAAAATTAATTTATTTGTATTATTATTATATTTTATCTAGCTATAATCAATGAAATAGTGAAATGATACTAGATCCTAATTTTTTATTAAAATCGCTTGTTTCTTATACTGTTATTATAAATTCAAGATGGAATTGTTAAAATAGTTATTTGAGTTCTATCAATGAATAATGGGTATAAAATACAAACTTTATTACTGTGAAAAAAGATAATTGTACATGGAAATTAAAGCGTATATAATTTATATAGTCCCAATTTATATTAAATTGCTGAGTAATGCTTTATACGTATATAAAACAAAATAATTGAAGATAAATTTAGTAAAAATTAAAATTTTCATATCAGCATTTCATTTAAAATTTAACTACTACACAGTACAGGTATTTATGGAAAATTGAACAAACCTTTTTCTAAAACAGGTATCTATGTAATAGTTGATATTGGCTTAACAATATGGTAAGAGACATGCATTCTAATATATATTTTTTATATTTTCAAATATTTTAGGAAAATTTTAGCAGTATTAATGCAAATGAGCATCAAATATATACTTTAATTAAACAATGTTTACAAAAATTATATTTTATATCGGATGCAGTTTTATTGAAAAGGAAAAAATAACCTCCTAATGTAATAAAGTATGATGAAATTAAGGATTCAAGATAATTAATAATATATTGATAGATAGAATAAAGTATGTCAAATGAAACTAATACCAAAGATACTGCACAAAATAATTTTTTTGGAAAATGTAAATTATATATATTTCTGTACTTAATGATTGTATTTATTTTGTTAAATTTCGATATATTTTTTTAACAAATATTCAATAAATTAACTTTTTTCTTGTACTTTGTCATAAGAATAGTTAATTAATACTTTAATTGTTCAATTCAAACATATAAATTAAATTTATTATAATTACCTATTGCATTGAAAATATATTATTACATTCATTTTTTTTGCAGTAGAGTAAACAAGGATTTAAAATATAATAGTGACTTAGATATAAAAAATTATATAGATTCAAGAATGCATGAAGGAACATGGAAACAAGAAATACTGCTTCTGTTTACTACAAATGATACTCCTTGTTATATGTAATTATGTATTTAAAAAAAATTTTTAAACTAAATAATACTTATGAATTTAAGCTTTAACTTTCATTTAATGAATACAAAGACAATAATCTATTCTATTCTATAGTATAAATATCAATGATGAACAATAAATACTGTTCTCTATATTGTGTAATAACAGTACATATAATGATACTTAAAAAATTAAGTAATTCGATTCATCATATTAATTATAAATTTGAAAATGTCACTTTTAAAAAAATAAATATATAAGAATACATGAAATAATATTTTTAAACTATAGTTTCATAATTAAAATATTATATTTTCAAATTCAAATTTTAGTCTAGGTGAAAATGAGTAATATTAAGAATGGTTTAAAAGAGGCAAATATTTAAGCAATAATAATCAGAATATGTAAGATGTGATATTGATTATAGGGTTAAATGTATCATTTTCAATTAAAGTACATACATCCGAGATTTTTAAAGCAAATTTGTCAGTCAATTTTTTCACAAATTTGTCAAATTTTTATACAATTTATTGAATTGTAGTTTATACTTATATTTAAATAATCAATTAAATTAATTATATCAAATAATTGTTTTACTCAATGAGATATTTTATTTAGTCTGGTCATTTTTTTGCAAGAGCAATATTTAATCTTTCTGTTATAAAATATGAACTTTGAGTAATGTCTGATATAAATACCAAAGATATACACGTAAATTTCACCATTAGTTTTAATATATTTTAATTATTGAATAATAATAAATAATAAATAAAATAATAAATAATAATAAATTAAATTAATTAGAAAGTAAAATGAAATTTAAATTAGTAAAATGAATTACATAAATAGAAATTGTGGTTTATCAGTTTTTACATCTATTTTTATTTTCTATATGATTGTCAATATTAAATTTATTATTATTTTTATACCGAAAATACAAAATAAGTTATAAAATATTTTTAAAAAAATATTTTTATAAATAAAATGAGCAAATAATACTTATGAGAAAGATTTGTAACTAGAAAATTAAGATTTATT
This sequence comes from Ceratosolen solmsi marchali, assembly GCF_000503995.2. Lineage (NCBI taxonomy): Eukaryota > Metazoa > Arthropoda > Insecta > Hymenoptera > Agaonidae > Ceratosolen > Ceratosolen solmsi. The sequence continues at coordinate 247,568 of NW_011948455.1, forward strand.
TAAGAGTAAAATTTACGATAATCATTAATGTAGAATATTGCCCTCTTCAGATGATAGTTGCTCTAATGATATATTGATTATCCATAATTCTTAAAATCAAAAATTAATTTCTTTCAAAGTTTTATTTGTAAAAATGATAATTATTTTACAAATGTATCTAAAAATATCATGCATAATTTTTCAAGAATTTGAATAAATATATTGTTTGTTATGTTCTGAAAACTTTTTGATCATTCGTAGATATCTTAGTATTCTATTTTAGCAACGTGTTCTTTTCGATATGGAATTATGATAGTAATTTCAGTTTAGAAGTTGAAAAAAATTTCAGCTTGAAATAATGTACTGATTATCAAAGTTAGAATCAAAGAAAATCGCCAACTTCAATAAAATGTCTAAAAAATGAAGAGATGGTGTTGACTGTTAAGAGGGGGTTGGAGGGGGTACAGTTGGTACCGCGACTGCGTATAACGCGTTAGTGCGGTATAGGGCTCGTCGGTATACTAGCCAAGTTGCCGGGAACTGCTAATGTATCAGTTGGGTGTTAACCGTTGATCTTGTTCTTTCATTTTTTTTTATTGTTTTATTAACATGTGTATATGTGTGTAACGAGCGTGAATCTTGGAGTTAAAGCTAAAATAGTAGTTACGCCCTTCTGTGATCTACGATATTGTGGACACTAGCGAATATGTAAGATAAGTTGCTTACTCTCGCCTATTATTAATGCTACACGAACATATCTTACGTTCCTTAGGGTAGTGAATTTCCCAATTGTCATAAGGGGTGGACCGTAGTGTGGCTTTTTAGTAATGCATGCAAGTCGACGAAGTTCGTGAGACTGAAGCCTGTCAGACCTGATCAGCCTTTGCCCTCAGACCATCATGGTTATTAAAGACTTTACTCAGGGTGAGTTGTTTCTCCCAGGTACATCATTTTTCTAACTAACTGTATTTGTCACCTTTTCATTTTACGAGAAAACTATATACCATGAGAAGCAGGGTGGAGACATTTTTTGCGCGCGTTTATCATTTTAACAATAACATTGGGTTGTAGAATCTAAGGAATGTACATTAATAGGCTTATGTAACTCCACACACACACACACACACACACATACATATATATATATATATATGTATATATCAATTTTTTGGAATAAGAGAATGGCAACTCTTTATAAATAGTTATAGATACCAAGTATAGAATGGATCGAGGCGTAATTTTAAGAATATATATATATAAATAACGCATAATAACTTGGGATTAGTAAAATCTATTTGGTATTCTATATATATTATTTATATTCTTTATATTCAAGTCTTCATCAATGTCCAAGGTAATTATTATTTCAGTCTTTTAAATATTTATAAAATGAAAATCGTCGGGAATAGAAACATTGTGCAAATTAAAAAAAATGAGTATGGATAGCAATAAGTAAAAATTTTCCAATAATTTAAAAATTGATAGTAGTAAGAAAAAAATGGATTCGACAAGAAACTATAGGGACAAAGGCCATAAAATTACGGTGGTGTGAAGTATCCATTAAAACTATCTAATGTTTGGTGATATAAAGAAATCTTTGAACCGGTGAAATATTGAGCTTCATGAGGAAAGAGAATGATGGGGGCCATCTGAAAAAACTTCTGCTCATCGTAAATATTTAGGTTTCATAAAGAACGCAGTTCTGAATAACGATGTAAAAACAAACTTTGAAATAAACTTTGAATGTGAAATAAGGATTACATATTAGTATCATAAAAGTGTTCTTCTTCAATTTTACAAAAAAATTGTCAGGATAAAAAGAAACTTATTGAAAATTATTTTCGTCGTTTATTCCTAGTCGACTCTACCTTACGAATGCACTCCTCTCTTTTAATGTTGAGTGAATCGGGGTGAAGTAACTGGGTCCCGCTTCTATGATACTTAATGATCAAGGGTTAATTGCAATTTGCTCTTTCTAACGTGGCCTGTCTATTACGCAGTGATTGAAGAAACCATCATTTTTTTATAATAAGGGACGATTTTCATTAAGATGACTGCTCGATTAATTTCTACGAAAAACTGCTTTAATTCTCAATTCTTGTTGAGTTATTAAATTTTAACTGCCTGATTTGCATAGCTATTTATCACATCATCTTTTATATGATTCGTAGAGTTCAGTTATTAAGAGAACGTGATTTAAAATATAAAAGTTAAAAAAATCATAGATATTGTTTCTAAAAAAAGAAGTAGAGGTCTCTCTCTTGGGTAAAACAATTTATTGTTTCTTTTGAAAGTATCTTACCTCTGCGGGCTTCGTATACCTATCTGAAAGTAAACAATGTGTGCACCGTAAGCTTTACTTCTGCATCCCTTCCCATAAAAATCCGCAAGTTATTAATTTCGTGACGCTATAGTCTACTTGATATTTGTATACGCTCAACACGTTGTGCCGCTGCTAAGCAAACGTTGACCCCGTAGTTCGCCTTTTTCTCTGTATAATGTAAGATAATATAACGTTTCTTTTTAATATATCTTTTTTTTTTATTTTATGTTCGTTCTTGTTTAGCAAGCTTAATAGCACAACCTAGACTTATTTACCTGCTATGGTTATAATGCGAGCTATTACAAGTTAATTCTTCTTCAGCATATCAGTCATTGATTTTGCTCTGTTTCTATTAATCATTTATTACAATTCAGTCACAATTGTATTATATATACCATTATAATTAAAAATATAATATAATTAAATATTCGAAATAATCAAATATCTACATTTTTGAATATTTACATGGTACAAATAGATCTTGCTAATAGTTTATCGAAATTATCGCTCTTTCTTTTTTCTTATTTTCTTATTTTCTTATTTTATAGATGAATTCAATTATTTGAAATTAACGTTTTTCTTTATAACACCTTAATAATATAAGAATATGTTTACATTGAGATATAACTAGAATTAAGTTAATGAGCAATATGACGAAGTGCATTTGTAATTTCTTTTATAAATTGGAACATTGACGAAATTATAGTCTCTACCTTACGTTTTGCTGAACATGAAAAAACAACATTTTTTAATTTACGGGAAAGTGTGCACACAGATGAGTAGTGTACAACAACCCTGTTTTCATTCATTCGTAACGGCTGTGATTAATGTGAAATATATTTAACTTCGTATTTATGTAGCGGTCTAATATTGATCTAATATCTGTCTTGACTGTAAATACTTGCAAATTTTGGAAAATTCCAATACATATTTTGTTTTTCTTCGAAATTGTTATGTTATTCGTTGACAACTTTTAACAGCTATATTTTAAATGAGTGTATGTATTTTAAATTAATTACAATTAAATTTTTTTAAAATAAATTACAATAAGTATGTAAGTAACTCATATATTACCTAATCGTTTAGTTAGTTATTTTATATCATAAATTACATAATTATATATTTATTCAATAAACAGTCTATCGTTCTTAATTTGATTATCTTTATCTAATACTATTTAAAGCTACAATATGATTTAATAGAAATCAAATCAGTTATCAAATGTATCGTACTAAAAAAGTCTACGTTACTACATATACCTTGTTAAAATATTAACTCTCTGAATATAACTATCCTTTTTCCTTGTGCTACGTCATCAAGATCCTTGATGTGTGAGTCATAAAGTCATCGGTAAATTCTAGATAAAGCATTTCGTCGTATTTTGCTTAACGGATGTGTTGGAATTCTATAATGTCGGAAATAAAAATGGATACACACACATACCTACGTTTGCGTAGGCAGACGAGCTTCATTGATGCTTTGTGTTTGTGCGTTAATTATAGTTCTGCTATATTATCCTCCCATATTTTCTTATACTTTCTATTATTATCGCTTATTATTCGAAATGTGCAGAGAATATTTATAGCCGGACAATTGTTATGCATTCGACGATTTTTATTAGATGCATACTAAAAATTATTGTATTTTAGATCAATATATCGCATTCTTACTACTTAGGTGATCGATTAAATTATTCCTTACTTTATTTACTTTTATGTAAAACTCTTTCTTGTTGTTCTGCTAAAATAAAATAAAGGATAATTCCATAGACACTTATTGCTTCCACCATTTTTAACTATTTACGCATAGATACGCATTGGTTGTTTGTTACTATGTATGTAAAGAGCACTCAATTTTCACCTTCATATTGTCGAATAGTGTGAAAAATAGCTTTATGTATTTTCCACTTATCAATTTTTACTTAATTGTTTCAATAAGGAGAAAAATTACAACTTGTTAGTTAAATAAAATAAATGTTAGTTAAAATAAATAAATGTGTAAGGAGATGCTTGGTTTTATCTTCTCTTTTGCTTTTATTTTTTTTTATTTTTGAATTTCTATTCAAAGAATTGGAATGGCGTGCTTTATGGAACAATTATAAAATAGAAACATATTGCTCTTCTATTGATATAACATGTCTTTTTGTTAGTTTTTTATGCAAATGTTTTAAATTTATTTATGTCATTTGACATGGAATTTTGAACGCTTTAAAAATTCTCGTAGTATACTTTGTAGTTAATAGTATAACTATTTTTTAATATAGTAATTGTATGATAATACATTTTATATAATGTTACTGTATTAAATTTTTCTTACTGTGATAATTAATAAGTAAATAAAATTAAGACAGTATTTTATAGCAGGTTTTATAAATACATATGCGTATATTTATAATAAATATAAAATATAAAAAGAGCTGCGTGTTTAAGTAATTGGCAAGTTAACAATTTAAATTAAAATAATTAATACATTAAAAATTTATTATATTTGAAAAGATTAAAAATTAAAGATTACAAATGTGAATGTACAACTACTACTACTATACGAATGATTAATTGTGAAGTAACAATTTTTTGTATTTATATAAATTATAATATCTATTCGGATAAAATCATTGAAAATGCATTATTATCTTGTTAAATTATTATCAAATTTTGATATCATTGGCAAAAAAGGTTCAACTTTGCCAGCATGGAAATAATGTTGAAAATCATCGCACTTAATGAATTTTTTGTTTAAATTATACTAATTCAATAACAGATTGCTCATATGCATAATAAATAAAATTACAAGTCGTTTTATAAAGCAATACAAGTATGAGTGAGCATAAAATCGCTTTTTATGTTTTTGCTAAAGTGTACAAATTAAAACGTGAACAGTCGGGATTTTCAGTCTGGTTAAAAAATTTGTCTTTGTGTAATACAGGACCGCTGTCGTCACCGGTTCAATCACATACGCCATTAAATAAGGGGAGGGAGGCATAGAGAACTGTGAGAAAAGCGCTGCGAAGCATTTTTTATCATGCAGCTCTATCGTAAGCAACTTTTACTAGACCAGACTGCAAAACTGTTTATTATTAAAACTGATATTAACTAGTCCTTTGATAAACAAACACACTTAAAATAATATTTGTCTTGTAATATAAAAGGCCATTTATTAAAATGACATTTTATTGTAAATTACCAATTGTCTGATGTTGATCGAAATACAGAGAGGAAGAGAGAGAAACTCAAGTTATTTATTTATGATAATAAAAAGAATTGTATCTTAATATGAGATTCTGTTAATAATTTCTCGGCTTTATTGAATTATTTCTAAATATAAGTATATAGAAGTCTACTGATATATTTCTATTTCAATTTCAACTCAAATGTTCTATTTGCTAATATATTATTGTATTACAATATATCTTATGACCGTATAGCAATGGAATTCTTTTGGTTTATTTTCAGAAGACAATATATATATGACTAAAAAATACGTTTGAAATATGTAGGTATTGATACTAGTTTAAGAAATATTATTTAACAAATTTGTGTACTCGATTGTACATTTATAAATACTTGATAAAAATTAAATGTTTTATTGAAAGTTTTATAAATAATCATTAATTAGAAATAATTGCTATTGGATAATACATCATGTTTATAAATAAAGCGAACGAGCCAATAAATTTTATTCCTAATAATCATTATTAATTGTATTATAACTATTATGTTTTTTATTATTATTAATTTATCTATTACTACCATCTGTATAATTTGAAAAATATAAACTCAGTTAGTTTTAAATATATTAGTTTTTTTCCATACATTATAATAAATTTGATTATCTATTAAATTAAGGATGACAAGTTTAAATGAAATAGATACTTTATAGTAGTATTTAAATTAGTTATTATTATTTTTATTATTTTATTATTATTTATTTTTATTATTATTATTATAAATTAAATTTTAAATTAAATCTAAAAATAGTAAGCTTTACGCAAAAAATTATATATGATATAGTACGTCGTATTTTTTCATATACTATATTTAAACAAATATCTAATTTAAAATAAATATAAATTTAACATACATACTTTAGGTATTTTAACGCAAAAAGTAAAATTGTATTGTAAACAAAATTGGTAAATTAGGGGAGATTTACAGTATATAAAGAAAACTTGCAATGTGATAATTATGATTATGTTTCAAACAAAATAAAATATACGATTTTATTTTATATGAAGATTAATAATATGTTTTAAAATAAAACGTATTAATATGCTTTAAAATTGGAAGCAACTCGACTAAAATATCATTTCAGGAAAATCCCATGTGACAGCTTCTATTGTAATTATAGATTATTAAAAACTTCACTATATTCTGTTAGTGATTTTAAAATTTAAAAAACGAATTTTTTTTTAAATAGTAAACAAAAACTTTTATTTAATATATTATAAATATGAGTATATTTATAAATAAAATAGGGATAAAAATAACTTCTATTTAGTGATATACATTATTTAATAATACAATATCGTACAATAAATTTTTTTTTCATTGAGATTGCATTTATTCGAAACTTAATTTAAAAAAATCTAAGGTAACAGTGAAAGATTCATTTTTCAACTGTATGTATAAAAATATTGCAAAACTGCATAGGAGTCTATACAGTCGATTGGAGATTATATTAAGTGTACCAAGCGATGTTCGCTGCAATACGAAATTATTGACAGACATTCAAAAAATGTTTGAGACTAAACATAACAAGTTGTTTGCGTAGGTTTTTTTTATATGCAGTAGCTTCTGAAAAACAATTTGCACTTTCGTAGAGGCTAGTTATATGTTATGATTATAGTTAATACATAATTAATCAAACCGATCTTTAAACTCTAGCATTTTAAATTAAAACGTTATATTATTTTAATGAGATCTGCTTGTTATTCTACAAGCTAAGATTATTCGAACTCGGCTTTTAAATTAATGGATGAATAGTCGATATAAAATTTACGCACTTTTAATAATATTTCTATTTATCAATTCATTATCTAAATGTAGATTTACCGAAAATATTAATAATAATTAAAGAAAGTAACGTTAGTTTAACTATTATAAATTAGAACATTTTGCTTGTAAATTGCTGTTATTAATTTATCTTTTCCACTACAGTACATAATTAATATCAAATTAGATTTTTTAATGTTTTAAAAAATAATTGTTTCTTTAATACTAATAAAAATTTTTTATAGAGATATTTATTATAAAGTATAATTTTTTGTTATAAGAATAGATCGATTTACCCATATCAATGAAAACGTTCCTATTCATATTTAATTATTTAGAAATTAAAAAATGTATATATTGTTAATTTATAAAGATATACATTATTTCAAATTGAAATATGAAATATTTAAAATTTTTTTAATTATAAAAAAAATAATTAAGAGAATTTTTTTTAGTATTGCTACTAGATGTTACTGTGTTTTGTATCAATAAGTAGGAAAGTATTTTTTTCATATCTTGTTTTATTCTGATACATACTATCTAGCATAATATTTGCTTATTATAATATTATTGATTATGAAATTCAAATATACTTTAAGAAAGAATTTTTAGTCATATCGAACGCTATCGAACACATCGATATTTAGAAATACTGTTTTTTATCGAAACGAATGTACTAATCCGAAAATATTTTACTTACTGTTTAACTCGGCTGTGATTGTAAAAATAAAGTAAGGTTTCAAGCATACTGAATATTCATATATTTTGTTATAATTGATAAATTATCACGAAGAAAATTATATTTAATGAACACATTTTATTGTATTCATTAGGGAATCTAAAATTTATAAAATAAATGATTAAAAATTGAGAAGTACATATTTATTTCAGACGATATAATTTAATTAGAATTGATATTATTATATGAGTTTTTAAGTAATTATTAAAAATCAACCATTTATCTTTATTTTTTTAAATAAAATCATTTAATTTCGATATAGAACTGAAATTTATATATATTATAGTTATTTATTTTATATATTATAGATTTGATAAGTAAGACTTACACTAAAATATAACTTATAGAAATATTTGGTTATTTGATTAGAAACAATAATGAATAAGAAATTCTTTGTTGTAAGTTATGTTGCAGTTACAATAATAGTTTATAAAATTAAAATAAATATATAGCAATTTTTGTTTAATATAAAGTGGTTATATTGATAAATCCAAATATTGCAAACAATGTAGGTAAAGTAAAAATGAGTGTTTTACTTAAACTTGTGAATCTTTGTTTCATTGATAAAATCCATGAATAGAACTGTCAGTTTCGCGTTTTTAAATCGATGGATCACAACCATATATAACGAGATAGCATTGATTTTCATTATAGTTTAAAGGAGGAATGGATTTTGTAGTATGATTCGCCAAATGTATAACAGCGAGGGGTGTGCTCAAGTATTCTGTGCTGGTATGTACTATGCTTTGTCTTCTTTATTCTGTCATCTTTTTTCCGTATAGGCAAGTGTACTTTTTCCACTCATCCATCTATAAGTGATACTTTACTTTTGGAGAGCATTTCATTTTTCACGCTTTTGTTACAAGAGAACGTTTAACCATTTAACTGCATGAGAGTGAATTTTTAATTATCAGATAGGGTATTTGGAATCATACATTTTATCTGAATTTATAACTACTTATTTTATTTTATATTTAACGACAAAATTAACTTTTTTTGTTAAAATATAATATTGTAAATTGAAAGTTCTGAATAATGTATGTTTCCAAGGTTAGTAAACAAATAGTGAAGGTACCATTCATTTAAGCAATTAAGTGCAATTAATTTAAACCTGATTATAAATTTATAAAATAATTTAAAATTAAATAATAATCTTACTAAGTCTCCATATTACTTAAATGTTAGAAAAATTTGTAAAATAATTCTTGATGTGATAGTACCAAATAATCCGATGTATATTTTTATATATTTATTTTCTATTTTTACATGGGTATTTTTGTAAAATAACATTTATACAGATATTGTTCATGGAACAGTTAATACTATATTCGGAAATATGTAATTGAATCCTATTATTAGCTAATACATTTATTTTTATTTTAATATTTTTTAAATATACCAAATAAAATATAAAATAAAAAACTCTACATTCATAAAATTGTATTGCTTAATAAATATATTGTGTTACACTTATATCTTATTAGATTGTTAAATATTTAAAGAAGCTTCGAAAATGCTCCAACAGTGTAAAATATGTTTCTATTAAATCAGGATTAATAATCCAATTGAAATATATCGACTACATTTTTTAAAACTTAAATTAAAACTCTGTTATATTTCATGTTAAATTAGAATCTTTGAAATTTCAATGGGATGTTCGTTTATGTGAAATTTATGTGGTGTTTATTTATATAATTCATGAGTATGTGGATGATCAAGCTTTATGACTATTAAAATAAATTTATACTATTCATTATATTATTTATTAATAATAGCTAACAGAGCCTTCAAAAAACAAAATGAATTGATATCTTAATGTAATTTGCTGTCGTGTTTTATAATAAATATATGGGCTTAAATTGTTTTTAAAACATCTTACCGCAAGCAAATATTTATATAATATGCGTTTTATATTAGTGTAGAAGGTACTTATATATCAAAATAATGTTATTGTATACACTATTGCACGAATATTATTTTTCCGCTCTCAAACTTTTTTTTTAACAATCACATTACTCTACATGTAAACATAAATTTTGAATACATAAATATATAAAATTCGACTATAAGTATTTAAAATATGATTATTTTGAATAAAAGAATTATTGGAATAAACTGTTTTCTTTAAAAATTGTAGAGTATAATTGTTTAATCGTATTATATTTATAGTGTTGAATTAAATTGAAATATATTTAATGCTGCTATATATTACATATATATATATATATATATATATATATATATATATATAGCCACCCTTATATTAAAAAACATCGTCTGCAATAACATGTATTATTATTACAAATTTTTTTAGTAAATAAATAGTAATAAATTGATTTTTTAATATTGATTGAAGCTTCAATTATATTTGTAGAGATTGGCTTAACTACACATTTATTATTTATATTTAAAATTACAGTATTGTATTGTAAGTTATGGTAAATTTCTTTGGTGAAAATTTTGAAAAAAACAATTTGGTGAAAAGACAAATAATTTATTTTATAATAGAGCTCAATTAGTATTTATGATATCATGTAATTATTGATTTATGAAAGTATTTAGAAAGGTAAAATAAAAAAGGTATGTATAGAGAAACAACGAAAATATTTTCATGTTAATTTTGTAATAACTATAATTTTATTTTATTAAACAGAAGTTAATCGAATTATTAAAAAAATTATTTTATTAAAAGAAGTTTATTTTATTAAACAGAACTCGCAATAACATTCTAATATGTATTTAATATGTACTATAATTAATAGTTAAACTATTCTAATACTATCCAGATAAATTTTATTTCATTTATTAAGTGAATTAAATATATTTATTTCTAAGTTACCTTTATTTGTTATATTTAAAGTTAATTTTACTAGATTATTTAAATATTTTGTTATATTATGACAAATAAATTCTTATTAATTTACTTGTAAGCTGAAATGATTGATAATCTAATATTTGAATTCTGCATCAAAATTAAAATGAAACACATAAAATAAATTTGTATAGTTAATATACTAATTTTTAATTATGATTTGATATTATTAAATAATTGCTTGTATTAAAATTAGTAATAAATTTTATCATTTACCTTTAAGTTGTATTTTTTTATATAAAAAATATGTAACAAATATTAAATGTTATATTTAGAAAATTAATAGTAATTTTTACTATTTAATTTAATTAATTTAATTTGAAACATTTTTGCTTGTAATGTACAAGCAGATATCTTGTATTTTACATCAGTATTTATCATTTTTTTTGTTTACACTCATTTAGTCATTTGTACATTGCCCATAAAAAAATTATTTACATTAACTCTAAATCCATATTTAATATAATATAACATTCGGATTATTGATTTTAGATTTAATTTAAAAATTATAAATCTATTTAGTTATTGTCAATTTATTACTATTATTCAGATATTTTGATAGTATAATATAATTATTATACAATTATTATTTATTTAATTAAATTTTTGCTTTATTTTTATATAATTATATATTTCATCGTACATTTTGTGTGTGTGCCAGTGTATCTTTATGTATATACATAATAAATTATAAACCTTTTTTAATGTGTACAAATAAAATCAAGCTAATCCAAAAAAAATTAGTATAATTTTTGTAATTGATAATTATTGTATTTAGTTAATATATTTAAAAATTTTCAAACGATTAAATTACTTAATTAATTCTGTTCATCAAATTCTGTTTATACTAACAGATTATGAATAACCTACTTTCTAAAAATATTTTTATTAATCTTAAAAAAAATTAATTTAATTAACAGTGAATATACATGTACTTTATAGTAAAACTTTAAATTAAACTAGATTTACATTAAGAAATTTTCGATGAAGTATGTTCGATATGACAGTATAGTAAAAATAAACGTGAAATATAATTGTATATTAATTTTTTTGTGAAAAAATTATGAAGTAATGATTTACTATTACTAGTTATTTCATTTTTAATAGTATACCATGAAGTATTTTGCTTATAATATAAATAAAATTAATATTTTATATAAACATATAAAAATCTATTTTCAGGTTGCAGCCCTGAACTGGGAGTGCCGGACATGACGGCAATTAGTGACATCGATGAAAAGGGTATAAATCGTAATCTTCAAATACGATACAGCAAAGATGAAATTTATGTATCCTTTAAAAAAGCTATGGTTCAAAATTTTAGAATACTAGGATATGATTTTTATAATAAATATACATGAGATGCAATTTTACATTCAATATACTTTGATTTCAGTCATACATCTACAGTAGTATAATCTTAATGTATAAAAATGTTGTAGCCCCTTTACTTATATATCTCAAAATTTATAAACATTGATTCAGCTCTATGGCAATAAGTTCAAAGGAGTAGAATGATATGTACTTGTACATAAATAATTAAGTAAAAATGAATATCCTTATATAGGCTTTTAAACATCATTTTGATTCATAAAATTTTTTAAACATCAAAGCATTAAATTATTTTTTCGTAGAATTCAATTATGCGTTGATTCCTTTTACATTGATAATTTCTAAGTGGGTTACTAATTGCTGAATATTTGCACCTATGCAGTTTATTTTAGTTTTTTAAATAGTTTTAAATATGTAATTAATTTAATTATGGATACAAAAAATTTAGTTCATCTATAGATTGTAGTGATTTTGTTTCAAACTTCATTTAAATTATTTATTATGTAATAGATTCAGAATTATTTTATTATAAAAATAGGTTATAAAATAATTTTTCTTTATAATTGTCAAAACATTGATAACAAAAACAAATATATGATTTTACCTAGTAAGAAATTTTGTATTGAATAAAGAGCTAAGAAACAGAGCTTGGTACAGAGCTATTATTTTATTTCTATGTTACTGGAATGGAAATGGTGGATATTTGGAAATACGATATATTATCCTCAAATTTATTAGCAGAGGACAGTATTCTAAGTTGTTGATTCTGTTGCTGTATCTACTCTTCTTAGTTGGTAGAATTTCATTGTAGAATAAAATGAAATACTATATCGACAAAGAAAGAAAATGAAAAAATATTGGTAGTGCCAAAACAGAGATTCTTTCTTTTAAAGAGACACATCTATATAAAAATCAACAAAAATATGTAGAATACACTCAAGCAGATATTTATATTAGGAAACGGTTACATTCGAATTCTAGATAGTATTCTTCTTAATTAATCAATAGTACTAAAAATGTACAAAAATATTCGTTTATCAATAATTAATTTTTTAAATCCTAAAATAAATCTTTCCTTCATAAGATTATTATTACTTTTCAGTATTACTTTTTTCTTATTTAAAATTTTAAATTGAGAATATGAAACGAAAGATTTTAATAACATGGGTTCTTTTCTTTCATTCCAACTTTAATTGAATAACTCGAGGATTATCAAAAATGAAAAATAAAATACATTGAACTCAGTATACGAGGGTGGTAAATTGGAAGAATAACACGTAACCCATCCACAGATACTATATTCCCAAAAGGATATTTTCTCTCTTTTCCAACTTCTTTTTTTCCAAATCATTTAGTCTATGTATTTATTTGATTAATTTTTTCATACTTCTTCGCCTTTCTAATATATTTTCTTATATATTGCTTTCCGTAAAGTCCTTCGAAACTCAAGTTTTACTTGCGTAAGCATAAGCGTGAGTCATCACTTAATCATTGAAAAAGTAAAAAACTGTTATCAGTATATCGTTAAAAAATGAATTTTCAAATTAGTATATTTAGTCATCAAAAAAGTTATATTCAATATGTTACCTTATATATAACATCGGCAGAAGTTATATGTGAATCACAAATGGATAAGTCAGAAAATAGAGAATTTAATAAAAAATGCAATATTATATATTCTTTACTTTTACTATTTTTTACTTAAAATTACTATAAATTTGTATTCTGTACATTATGAAATATGTATAAAGATAAAAAATTTTTGAGTAAAAATAATTATCTAAGAAATTCATTGTAAAATTGGAAAATTGCTATGTATTTCCCTGATCATATTTTCCTATTTTATAATACAAACATGTTTTTTAAGTCTCAAAAGTATCACTCTTGATAATTTATAGTATACTCTAAGAGTAGTAAAGGAAATGAAATTTTATTAACGGTTGATAATACAATAAATAAGGTAATAGTGTTATTCGAAATCTTTCCATTTTAGAATTTTCTGTATAAAAGTTGTTTGATAATTACTATTTTTCATTATTAATAGGTAAATTGATGACTTTCGAATCATGTATAAAATTAATTCATTTTATATGAGAAAAAATGAGTTTTACTTAGTATTATTCGATAATTTAATAATATAATTAAATTTATTTATTATTGTTGAATGAGCCGGTCGACCCCTCACAACATTTGATCTATTTGCTGCAGGCTCCTATTATATTAGTCATATAATCATAGTACATTGCTACCATTATAGCAGACGTTTATATCTATATAAATGACAAGTTTATATTCTATAAACGCAAATGGAACGGACTGTGGAAATCCACTTACTATGATTTTTAATAAAACATAACAGTAATATTTGCTTTATTTTATTTAGTAATTTTTATTTTATTAACAATAATATTTATTTTTTTGCGAAATTGAATATTACCAAATATAATTTGAGAAAATAATAAATATTTGAAGTTATGCATTATCCTATAAAAATTAATTTTTACACGAATAAAGAATTTAAAATTAATTATAAAATGATACAATAGTAAATTGATAAGATTGTGCCTTTGCAAACATTATATTTTTATTTATTGTTTCTCTTTATCGCTCCAAATTCAAATAAATAGAATCAGTATATTTCTATAGTTTATGATATGTATGATGTATAGTTTATGAAATTTTAAATGGATATATATTTATTTAAATATAAATAAAATTTAAACACTCTAAACTTAAATAGTTATGTAATTCGATTTCTGTAATGTATAATTGGTTTATCATAATATTATTAAATAGATTTTGAAATATTGTAATACTTGAATTGTTACGTTTATTATTTATAAAATAGTTTCATTAAATAATTTTATTAAATATATTAAAAATTAATAAAATAAAAAAATAATTAACAAATATGTATATTATAAGATATTAATATTAAAATTAGTAAAATATTGTCAGTTTTTATTACTTTAATAATATAATTTAAATAAGTACACTAAATAATTAAAAATAAAATTGCATAAAGGAATAAGTTATAGAAAAAAACAGGAAGATTTGATCAAATTTTAGATTTGCTTAGTTTCCATTATAATCATAGACAAAATAATCAATATATTATATTTCAATTTTAATTCGTAGTTTAATATATTCTTATATATGTCGATGCAATCTTTACTATAATTGATTCTTAAAAATTCTGAAACGTAAATATAAACATTAATGGGACCTTTAAATTATATTATTAAGAAAATTAATGCTTGAAGATATAATTATGTATAGAAAATATATATTTTGGATAGGACATATATATATATATATATATATATATATATAATGATTGACTCGAATGAACATCAGGTAGATTTGATTCTAGTATGTATTGTATATTTCATTTTATTTTACAAATATACTTCTCAGCATCAGCTTTTTAATCCACAGATTTGTTTGTAATATGTACTATTATCTCTTCATATTCTCATTCTTTTTTTCTTCTTTTCCTTTTTATTCAGTTTTTTAGGCTTTTATGTATTGGTATATCTATAATCTGATCAACTATAACAAATTTAAAAAATATATTTATTTTTTAGCATCAGAATAAGGAAATTAAACAAATTTTTATATTTATGAATTGAAATTTTTTACTAATCTAATTTTTTAAATTAGAAAATAAATATTCTTAATAGTGAAATCTGATATCTGTCATAAATTCATTCATAATATGTAATATGACGTATAAAAGTACTTTGATATACGTAATTAATACTATTTCATTAATATCTTTTTATACAAAAAATGAATATATTACTTTAACTGCAAGTTATGATAACTAAATATATTAATTATATTTAGTATACAA
Organism: Ceratosolen solmsi marchali; assembly: GCF_000503995.2. Classification (NCBI taxonomy): domain Eukaryota; kingdom Metazoa; phylum Arthropoda; class Insecta; order Hymenoptera; family Agaonidae; genus Ceratosolen; species Ceratosolen solmsi. The sequence continues at coordinate 263,660 of NW_011948455.1, forward strand.
TGAAAAATCATGTGTTAATGTGATCTTACTTGACGTAATGGTTTAATTTAACGTTAATTATACCCAATACCCCAAAACCAATGTAGCTAGATTAATATTAGATATTAAAGATCAGTATAACAATAACTTATATCATGCATCGGTTATTATTATCAATGAGATAATAATCATTAATTTAATTTAAATATTTAAATATGCTTACCTAATTTTTAAAATTATATTAGATTTGATTAGTAATAACACATGAAATACTGGATTACATTGTACAGTTTGTAAAATGATAGATATTCTTATCGCGGCAATCGTTGCAAATAATTAAAAATTTTTTTAGTCAACTATCTTGGCGAATACATATTAAAATATTATAATGAGAAGATATGTTACTCTTCTAAATTTGTTGCCTCTCAGGCTAGGCATATGCACTTACTCACCTGATTCTCTTTCGATTCAAATAGGATAGATAAACTTTTTTTAGTACTTCTTGATTACTCAACGCTTAGACTTATACATTAATTAGTGGAGGATTTTGTAATGAAATTTTGTTAAATAAATAAAAAAGTGATTATTCGCTATAACGTAATAACACAACGTGTAATTTTTGCAAATCAGTTTTCAAATGTCAATGTCATATATTTTTGTTATATACTTAGTAATTAAATAATTCACGATTGAATTTTAATCTTGACATTTTAGATGCTGCAGCGGATACGACTAAAAATTTTGATATTTGTTATTTGTTATAGCAGACATATATGGTTTTTTATCATTTGTGATTTACTATCTGCAAATTCTTCGTTTTACATGAAAAATAAAAAATTGATTTGATTGGATGTTTTAATCGTAAAAATACTCGTTATTATAAATTATAATAATTTTGTAAGTGTCATTGAAAAATATTAATATTATCAAATATTATTATTTACCACTCAAAGCGACAGAATTTATTATTGATTTTATGTATAAAAGAGGGTTGATATTTTCTACATAATACATTTGTCAAGCTATGTTTTTATCTGTATAAAGCTATGATTTCATATTAGTTTATAATTGCCCAGGGAGTGTTGAGTGTTTAAAAAAAGGAAAAATCATAGGCACCCATTTAGTGAAATGTGTAGAAAAAGTTGTACATGTACATATATAAAATTTCAATTCTTTGTTACAGTTCATCTAGTGTCATCAGAATTGTTTTGAAAATTATGGAACATTACGTAGACACTACATTCCAACAAGTATTTTCATGGTAAGTTTTAACTAGAGAGTTAATAAGGATTCTTGTGAATACAAGTTTTGCAGCCTATCATAAAATTTGATCGAAAATATCCCACTACTTTAACATGATACGAATGTTAGATATATGCGTCTTTAATGTTACCCCTCGTCACTGTTTTGTACAAGTGTGACTCATTTCTTACTTGCATAGTTTAACAAGCCGCTACTATGCAAGGTGAATATTTTACATAGATGTATTATGAAATAATAATAAAGATTTTAAACAACTCTTCGTAAACAAATCCCAGTATGATTTTGTGATATTTTTGAAGTATATATTTTTACTCTACTTTTATACATAAATAGACTTAAAAAATAATATTTCCTAATACACATAAAAATTAAAAAAATTTTAAAATAATTATATGTAGAATTTTATTAATATTAGGAATATGTTTATTAGTATTATGATTAAAAAATATTTGTTATATTAAATTTGTAATAATTTTTGGTTTTAAGATACATATTTTATTATTTTAGTACTGTAATATTAAATTGTTTATAGTTTTACATAGGTTACACATCCAAATTTTATTTTAAAAGCAATGTAAAATTTAATATATACTTCTTATATAGCACACACACACACACACACACACACAAACACAAACACACACACATGTATATATGTATATAAAGTTTTAAGAGATAAATAAAGTTAATAAAAGTGTTATATAAAGTACAATATATCGCATAACTATTTTTCCTGTCTGCGAATATATACTTTATAGTTTATTAAACTATTTAGAATGCATTGAATATCTTCCTTAAATAGGAAATTAAATTATCATAGACGTACACAGGATCGATATTAATAGCTGTCAATCCGTATAAGGAAGTCGACTTCTACTCTTTGGTAAGTAAACAATTATAAAATACAGTTTACATTAACGGATCAAATTGAAATGAGTAAAATCTTGGAAACTATACTTTCATTCACGTGATTCTCCGTCAATGGAACAGAATATGCTATTAAATACAAGTGAAACTAATTAAGCAAAATAATAATAAATGGCATGTGCACATTGAAGATTCTTTATCTTCAGACAAAGTGCCCTATGTGTTAGAGGTAAATTCACTTGTTTCTGGGCGATTGATAGAAATTATGATGTATAGCTAGCATTTTCTTTGCTAAGAGATATTGATTAATCAATTTTATATTATTAGTTTTTTAACTTATTTTGAGAGAAGTCTTTTACATGAATACATATATTATTCAAAGACGGAATCTATAGAAAATTTGTTATAAATATATTTTTATTTAAAATATTTTAAAACTACTGAAAATATGGAATAAACGATGATTTTCTCATTATTATGAAAATTCTTTGTGTTGCTGTATTACTAATTTTTTTTATCAATTATTTAATTTGATTTTGAATCTATGTTGTATGCGGATAATTAATATTACTTTTATTAATATGTTTATATTATAAGTAGCTGAGATGTTTTATGCGTAAATTATATCTAGAATTAAATGAATTTTAATTTAACAATTTTATCGTATATACACATTATTTATATTAATTTATTAATTGCTCAATGATAATTAATTCTAAGATGAATAAAACATATTTTAATTGATATTAAGAATATTAACATTAATAAATTTGTTATAATAATATTAAGTTGTTGACACACTATATTCAAGTAATATTACAATTTTACATAAAATTAATATAACTGTATATAAAACAACTGATTTGGTCCAATCAGTGTTGACTCGATTTACAAATAGTTACATCGTTCATTCATACGTAATAATAAATCTTTAGGACTCAAAAAGCGCAAATGTAAAATGCATCTATGGTTGGTACATACGTTCTAAGCACTGTTTTTGTCTGAGTCATTATCGAGCATCACTTTCGCCCCTTTCTCAATTCTATATTCACGTGAATACAAATTTGATGAAGCATGACATCGATCTCTTACTTTCCATAAAAGTTCGATGTGTTTTATTTGGAACACTACATAATGTCATTATGAAACAAATTATCACAAATTGTTACAAATTATATAAGTTTTTGACCAAATTTAATTTATTATTGATTATGAACATACTGCTATTTATTTACTTATTTGTATTCTTTATTAATATTGATTAAATATCAATAATCATTTCTAGACTTTCAACAATAATAACAACAAAAATGAAAATAAAATTTATGAAAAAGCTCAGTCAGCCTCAAAAAAGTGTTATGTGAAAATAAAAATTATTAACAGGTAGATCCTCGAACAATAGTGTAATCGTCATTTGTGCACTTCGAACATATTGACTGTAAGATGTAGTATCAACCAAAGCGAGTTTCATCTTTAAATTCATGTTTACTGTGTTTACACGAGGATGTACCACGCCCTGGAAAAAGAAAGTGGGGTCGAGAATGGTAACGTGCACGTGCACCCATTTGAGGCACCATTGCTGCCGTCGTTTGGGTTACAACAAACATTATTGATCGGACAGCGCGTAATCCTTTTTGGGCACGAAAGTGACAGTAATCAGAGGCTGGCAGGTTTCTTGCTCTAATCCTCGGAATTCAGATTCCTTTCATGCCGACAGAAAAGCTAAAAATATGGGTACACTTAACGTCAGCATAGCTGATTAGTATTTATGTTTGATTATTTCCGCCTTAAATGTTGAAGTAGGATCGTATCAACTTTATTTTTATCATGTTTTTCTATAATATATTTATTTCTGGTATAACACCTATCTTGAAATTTTCTTATGCAATTTTATGTATTGTGTAAAAAATATTTATATTTTTCTTTCTAGGACACCATAATTATGGCAAATATCGATAAAAGCTTATGTATAATTACATAAGTTTAGAATTTAAATATGTTTCCTAAAAAATTACAAATTAAATTTAAGAGTTAAATTTTGATATTAGTTAATTCTTGAAAAGAATTTTATTCAAGATAAATAAGTTTAATTTTAAAAGGCCATAATAATTATTATTAATATCGGAAAAAGATTATTTAAAACACTTTTATTTTCTTTTTAATAATACATAAGTTCTTTTAAGTATAATATATGGCTAAAATAATTTAGCATATTTATTATTTGTACTTAAGTTATTATTTGTGAAATAAAAAATTTTACAATCTTAATCGGAATTTATAAAATTTTTAAAGTTTATCTAGGAATATTTTAGTTTTTAAAACAGTTTTAGAATTTTAATTATTTATAATTTTAAATCTTCTTAAACTAAAATTAGAATATTTTATGTGTTATTCATATAACGTGTAAAAAATTAGGTTTCATTAATTTAATTAGTAATGAAATTAGTAGGGGATTAATTATCTATTTTCTTATTTTCATGATTATTTCTGAAATATTATTATTGATTTTCGGACTATTTATTGGTAAATTTTGTTGCAGTTCTTAATGAAAAATTGTCTGGAGGCAAATTATTAAATTGCTTCAGTAAATTAAAAAATGGCGCTTTTATTAAACTAATTCTTATATGCACATTCAAATATTGATACTGTAATATATCAACTCGATGATACAAAAACTTGTACTAAAGTATTTTTATGTTTACGTTTGGATCATTTTGAATTTCGCGAAATAATCAGTATATTTTCATCGATCATAATTTACATACTTAAATCATTTATAATTATCAAATTTACACTAGTTTTTGAAAATAATATAATATAATATATTTAAGCTAATAATTGAATTTTTTTGGAAATTCTTCATAATAATAGTCTTCTTAATAGATTTTTTCAACTATTCTTGATCCAAATATGACTTATCCTAACTATACATAAATTAGAAAACTACTTCTCTAATCACATAAATTTTTCTCGATTTATTATTTTGTTAAAATATTAATAAAATAAAATGTTGAAAATATTTATATATATTTAATAAATAGAAAAGAAAATTTGAAGAAGTATAAACGGATTTAAAGATAAAGAGATTGAAGTTATATATATTTGCAAGAAAACTCTCTGAAATTAAAACAAAGTACTATTTTTGTAAAATAAACATTGCATAAAAACAAGCTTATGAAACGTGTCAAATGATTATGTCGATTGATAAAAAAAAACGAAAATCGAAAATAAGACAGAAATATAGAACGAATAAAAGTACGGAGATACGAAAAATGATAAAAACTAAGGATTGTAATATTATATACATGGGGAAATATGGCTGACTTAAAAATGGATCACACTACTTATATTATATGCATTTACTATATTTTTATCAGGAAAATAAAAATAAAAATATCTTTGAAGACGGTTTATCTATTATTGCAATCGCATTTTTTAATTATATACTTTCGAAACCCAAAGTAATGGTGATTTGCATAAAAAGGTGCGATAGCGGAAGTAGATTTAGCTGTGTTAATCTACTTGAATGCATTAGTGTGGTATAAAATTATATAAGATTTTATATCTATTTTAATCAAGAGTTGGTTTATTATTTTTTACTATTTATAATTTGTCGAATATTTGATTTTATGAATTTATGGAAATTATAAATTGATAAGGAATCATAAATAATAAAAGAAAGATAAATAAAGATAAATATAAGTAGCATACGCGCTCGTGGGTTCACATACACATATATAATAAAACAAAGAAATAATGTAGTCTATCGATTCATTGTGTTACATTGCAATAAATTATAAGTTTTAACTCTGAATTTTTGACACTTATTTGTAACTATTAAATTAGATGTTGATCAATAAGATTAGATTAATTGTTATTTTATTTATATTTGTATTCAAAATGTAATTGTTTACAACAAATTCTATGCAATAAATTTTTTTCTAAAAAATCGTTTTAATTTTAAGAAATTTTCAAGTAAAATGATATGAGTTTTATATTTTTAAGGTACTGTTGCAGTATATATAAGACTCACTCGTCCTCACAGATGTTTGATTAATTATTTTAGAATTATTAATTTTTGTATTCTTTCCTTGTTTTTTTGAAGATTAATATTACATAAGAAACAAGTATTAAGTAAAATTATTTTTGTATAAAACCGCATTAAAAGTAAATAATAAAATTTTACATTATTTATTATGAGTAATACTTATGAAGGAAAATACTGAAGATACCAATACTTCGTGTAACTCTTATTATTAGATTATTTGAAGTCAGAAATTAAAGTAATATTTGTAATAGTTATAATAACAATTCGACTAATTATTATATCAACTAATTATTATTTCACAACGTAAATGGAGTATTTTCATTCTTTTTAGCAACATGTACACCGTTATCACGGTCAGAAAATCGGTGTTCTGGAGCCACATGTATTCGCTTTAGCAGAGGCTGCTTATTGTTCTCTCAAAAATACCGACACTAACCAATCCTGCGTTATATCAGGAGAGAGTGGAGCTGGTAAAACTGAGACTACAAAATTTATCCTCCAATACTTATGCTCAGTAACAAGCAATGTAGATACTTGGGTAGAGCAGCAGATCCTTGAAGCAAATACCATTCTTGAAGCATTTGGTAGGCAATGGACTTACTACTTTTCTTTAACGATGTATAATTAATCTAATAATTTTAAAATAATTTTGTTGAAATTAATATTTTCTTCATCTACAGCTATAGATAGATTAAATTGCATGTATATTAAAATAGTTATATTAATAGGAAATAGTTATACCAATAATAAGCAGTACTCTATTGCGAAATTAATATAATACGAAGTAAGTAACTTTGATTAATAATAGAAATGGGTGATTTTTCTTTGTTTATAGGTAATGCAAAGACAGTACGAAATGACAATAGCTCACGCTTTGGCAAGTTTATGCAGGTTTGCTTTGATAGCAAGTGGATGATAAAAGGTTGCATAATCCAAGACTATTTACTTGAGCAGAGTCGTATCACATTCCAGAGCTCTGGGGAACGTAATTATCATGTATTATATCAGTTGGTTGAAGCAGCAACTCGCGATAAAGAGTTTGCTGAACAGTATAAACTCAAACCAGCGAATTATTACAAATACCTAACACAATCGAGTGAACGCCTTGACGGCCTTGCCGACTCCAAGAGATTCGACGCGCTCAGGCTTGCTTTTAATGTACTCCAGGTACTTCAAGATATATAATTTTTCCTAATTCTCTTTATTATATTCGTTGAGACTCCAAATCATATTACTCATTCATCACATAATTTTACTGTGCCTAATAAATAAATTAGAATAATTCACAAATTACAATATTTTTTAGTTAAAATCACTTTGTGCTTCAATTTGCGTATTACAGCTACTGTTATTATTTTACTTAACTCGGAATTTAAACAAAACATGAAAAAAATCATATTTATAAGAACACATCTTCTTTGCTCAGGTACCAGTGGAGATGTGCGAGGGTATATTTCGTGTATTATCGGCAATCCTTTGGTTAGGTAATCTCAGTTTCCAGGACATTGACGGGGAGCGCTGTGAATTGACTCTAGAGGATTGTGAAATTCTCAAAACTGTTGCACCTCTTATTGGCTTAGAGCTTAAAGACCTTACAAGAATTGTGTTGCAACGAGAGATTAATGTACGCGGTAACATAACAGAAATACCGCTTAAAGTGCAAGAGGCTAAAGAGAATAGACATGCAATGTCTAAAGCTCTTTATTCAAGGACTTTCGCCTGGCTCATTAATCATATTAATAATTGTACCAATCCGGGACAAGACATATCGAGGTTTTTGGGAGTGTTGGATATTTTTGGCTTCGAAAATTTTGACACGAATAGTTTTGAACAACTTTGCATCAATTATACCAATGAAAAGTTGCATAAATTCTTCAATCATTATGTTTTTGCTCTCGAGCAAGAATTAGTAAGTTTTGTTTTTGTATATTCATTTATATTTCATACTATTCAATAATACTAAAAACGATTTAAAAATTAATAAATAATTAACAATTAATAATAAGTTACCTTAAAATTTTTTATTTTACTATTTATTTGATTTACTTTTTTTACTTTTTATTCTATATTTTATTTATTTACAATTATTATTAAAAATTTTAAACAATTACAATATATTATTGCAAGTACATTAAGAATGTAAAAAATACGTAATTAGCTAATTTCTTAATTTAATTAATTTTTTATTTGGTTTCTTTTCAAACATGTGAAATATGGATATATTAATATATTAAACCAATTTTCTCTAAAATTTATGTTAACTTTAAAAATTGTTAAGTACATTAAATATGAAATTGAAATTAAAATCTAAAAATGAATTAATAAATCTTCAATACATTACACTGAATCTCTTTGATATAAATTTGTAAATCGTAAAACTTTTTGAAATAACAGTTAGGAATAACATTATATAATTGAATGAATGTCTACAGTATCGACAAGAAGAAATTCAGTATTCACACATAACGTTCACGGATAACACTGTGTGCCTCGAGCTGATTGAGAAGCCACCCCTCTGCGTTCTTAAGCTTCTCACGGAGCAATGCCACATGCCCAAAGGCTCTGATCTTGCATATCTCACGAATCTTCATACAGAATTTGAAAACCACCCATGCTATGTAAAGGGTGACGATCGTCGCAAGTGGGAAAAGCAGTTTGGCCTTAAGCATTATGCGGGCAGCGTTACATACACAATTGAGGGGTTCGTTGATAAAAATCGTGACGTTCAGCAGGATGTCTTCTTCGATTGCATGACGAGAAGTACCAATGGGTTCGTACAGGAGATAACGGCGTATCAAGTGAGCAAACTCATTTTTATTAATGTTGCCCCAACAATAAAAATCCTTGATTATAAATAGTTACAACGAAATTCTATAGTAATCTGTCAGAATTTCTGTTATTTTATTTTAATGCATCTTCAACAATTATATATTTAAATAAGAAATAAAAACGAAGATTATAAATACATAAGGAAGTTACCAAAACAAACTTTTTTTAAATATATTTGAGTTTATTTGATATTATTACTGTACATAAAAATAAATAAATAAATAAATATCAGGATCTTCTGGGATGTACCGTTGCTCGAGCATCGGGAAATATTACGACTCTCTCACGAGGTACATCGAAAGGCAAACCGACGCTTTGTGACTCTTTTCGCCATCAGCTCCAGGCTCTAGTCGATGTTCTTCAAGGTACGACGCCGTGGTATGCACGTTGTATAAAACCTAACATGAACAAAAAGGCAAATGACTACAATGAAAAGTTGGTTCTCGATCAGTTGAGATATTTGGGTATGCTTGACATCATTCGCATACGTAAAGAGGGCTTCCCTATTCACATGACCTTCTCTGATTTTGTTACGAGATATCGTTGTTTAGAGAAAAATCGATTTACTCTTCCAAAAGATGAAAAGGAAGCCACGAGGAGATTGATTAGGAATCAGAAGATTCCGATTACGGAATGGCAAATCGGAAAAAATAAAGTTTTCCTCAGAAAATTTGTTCACGAACCATTAGAAGATGAGAGGAATCAAATAATTACTTATAATGCTACTATAATTCAGAAAATTTGGAAGGGCTACATAGTTTGTAAAGGTAATACATTTGTTAATAATATAAAAATATTAAAATTGTTATTACATTTAAATAATAATTTGAATTTAACTTTGATTATACATACAAAAATTAAAAACAAAAATATTCATATTTTATTACAGATTACAAAAGAATGCGAGAAGCGGCTCTGAAGGTACAGCATGCTTATCGCGGTTGGAAACTGCGTATAATGTTTATCAGAAAGCGACGTGCAGCTATTGTTATTCAGTCACATCTTCGAGGAGTTTTTGCACGTGAAGTCGCGACAGCATTACGTGAAATGAGACACGTTGATGAGGAAATGAGGAAACGCGAGAGGCTAGAAGAAAAGAGACGACTAATGGAGGATAAAATTATTCTTGAGGAAAATCAAAGGTAACTACATAAATTTATTATTTTTAATTTTTATCATGTTTATTTTTTTTAACAATGTTTATTGATATTACATATTTCATTATTTATTTGTTAAAATTATAACATAATGATGAAATATTCGTGTTAATTGTAGCACTCAATACAGCAGTATTGTGGAAATGAAACCTGGGTAAGTCTTCTAGTTTTAGAGAACTAAAGAGTTGATGTGTCTTACACTTCGCATGTATTAACAATATTAAATTTTATATGTTTGTATTGCAATATTTCAATTTCAATATTATCGAACTTAGCTATTGCAATATTATTTCTACAGCTAATAATAGAAATAAAAATATATGGGCTTTTTGTTCAACAATTCACACAATATTATCAGCAATATGTTTATTAAATAGGTCAATAATTTTAAATTTTATTTTAATATACCATACAAAGAAGCAAGACATATTTTTTTTTTAAATATTATCGATATCAACAATTTCCGTACTATAAAGATATATTTTAGTTAATAATGAAAACAAGTATTATTCTCATTTACTCTTAATATTTTGTTTCTCTACTATTTAGGAAAGCGCAAGAAGAAATTGCAGCTCTTACACAAATGGCAGAGCAGTTTAACTCTAAGATGGCCAAAAACAATAACAATAATAATAGTAGTACAACAACTGAAATTCAATCAGTTGACTTAGATAATCTCTTTTCTTTTCTGTCCGATGTACAGTCAACAAAATTTAATCCGATAATTGAAGAGATCGGTGAGAAAATGAACGAACTTGTAGAAAATCTCGATTTCGAACTCGAGTCTGCGATACAAGAAGAAGGTGTGAAGAACTCGAAAGTTGATCTGAAAAGTTCGATGATTAATGATGGCGAAAAAAGTTTAATAACTTGTCAGAAAAAGAGTTCAAGCCTTCCTGAACCAGTTAATCCGCCACCACCACCTCCTCTACCTATTCAATTCGCCAACTCCACCATCATTAATGTAAAGGCAAAGAAAACAGAACCAATTTATGAATCTATTCTACTTAAGAATGAGAATCTAACAATTAGTTCAATTATAACTAATAGCAATTCCATTCAATCGAACAATAGTTTTTTAGATGATGTAGCTGCTACACCGATTATACATATTGACAAAAAAACTCAGGAAGTCAAAAAGGCAAGTATTCTAATAAATCTAATAAAGTATAACTTTTTTTATTATACGTTTCTACGAATATTATTACAGCAACATTGTTAGAAAATATTAAAACCTATTTTTATATTATTAAAATTTTAGTAAATTAATTAATTCTTAATTTAGAATACATAACTTTAACACGTATTAAAATGGTCGATTTATTAATTTATTTATATATTAAATTAACACTGTTATCACTAGATAGTTTGATACAATATATATACAGTTGAAAATAAAAATGATTGAAACTATTTTGTTCATGTATTCATTTTATAATGTAATTGGTATAAAAATAATTACATATTATTATTCTATTCACACAGATTATAAGTTCGAATCCACAAATAGAAATAAAAAACATTGCTTCAAATCACTATGTACCAAGTCATAGCAATCATCAATTGTATCTTCAGCAGAATGGCCATGAAGAGCAAGTATATATAAAACAAGTTTTGCAACAACCACAGCAGCGGCAACAACAGCAACAGCAAAATCATGTATCGCAGTACGAATCGCAAAAGTCATATCATGAAGTTCAAGCGAGTAAGCAACAACAACAGCCTTTAGAACGAGAACAACGACGTAAATTTCGGGTGGAACGAAAACTCCAGGAACTTGAGGAAATGCTAGAACCTAATGAAAATTACCATGACATTGTTGAATTTGCACAGAACTACTTTAATAGTCATGAACGTTCACCCGAAGGTACAATAATGGCAACTCTCACGAGAAAATCGCGTGGCAAAAATATGGAGTATATACCTAAATATGAGATGGTTACCTATTACAAAGGATCAACTATTCCGAATTCTCATATTTATATGTACGATCCAGACAATGTAAACGTTGCTTGTTCAGTTTTTAGGGTATGTATCGGTATAAGAAAAAAATTAAATCTATGTTTTTAATATAATAGTTTCAGAATGATATAAAATTTTGAGTTAATTCTTTTATACATAAATTCAAAATATTTTTTTATGCAATGTCATAATTTGTATCTAGCAAGTATTTTACAATATAGTTATTATACAGATTCAAAAAATTCAGACTAAAAATATTATAAAATATTGTATTGATGAATAGCTAATTTGAAGAATTCTACAGTTGTTTTATATGTATAAGTGGATAATAGGATAATGTTTAATAGACAAAATCATTAGTTATTTCATATGCACGCGTGGATAAAGAGATAATGTAAATAAATAATATAAATTATAGGATCTTTGTAAGTATCTGCGCGGTGAAATGAAGCTGGATCAGGAGCTTTCAGCTATTCAGACTATAATCAGCTTTGGTATCGAGCGCGAAGAGCTTCGCGATGAAATTCTTGTCCAATGTATGCGCCAGGCGACTAACAATCCCAATACCGAATGGGCCGAGCGTGTTTGGCTTTTACTCTGCTTAGCTATTGTCGCTTATCAACCCAGCAAGCTTCTTTATAAATACTTTCTTTCTTTTCTAAAGAAGAATCTAACACTCGAGGGGAAATTACGACAGTATGTACAGTGGTGTGTTGATAATTGTAAGAACACCAAGATCTCTTGTCGTCAGTATCCACCATCTACTGTAGAGATAGCAGCTATGAAAAGACTTGGCACCATCGTTTGTAGGTTTTTTTTTCTCGATGGACGCACAAAGGCAATTGATGTTCATCCAATTGATACAGCCGCAGATGCTGCTTCTAAGCTTGCGGAAAAATTGGGTCTAAGATCGCTCGAAGGATGGGCTATTTATCAGAGCAGACCCGACGGAGAGGAACACGTCAGGGCCCATGATTATTTATACGATATTATTGCTGCTTGGGAATTGTAAGCTTATATTATTGATGTGAGGTGTAAAAATGTCGCCATTGAATTTTTCTTAATTTTATATATTATTTTTCACCCTCAATTTATATGATAGCAATAAGTTTTCACTTCGTATAAATTACATTTTACATTTTCAAACCGTGATTAAAATATAATTTATAATAATAAACTATTGCTTACTATGGCATTTTCATTTTTCGTATTGGAGAACATCCAATTCTAGTTTAACATTACAATTTTAATTATAAATATTTTAATAAAATTTAGAGAATTAGTAATGAAATATATATAAAGGACATTAAATTTAAAATTTATAATTAAATTGTGCACATATTTTTAGATAGGAACTAAAAAACTTTTTATAAATTTGTTAGATAATTAAAATAAATAAATTAAAACATCTGTGTATTATTTTATAGAAAACAGTGCAAATTACATACATCGCAATCTAGCTTTTCTACTTTACGTCGTAATAATCAGACTTTGGGAAGTGGTGAAAATCGTTTTATTTTTAAACGAAGACTTTTTCGTAATACTAGAGAGTTATCACAAGATCCCGTTGAAGTGAATATGCTTTATGCACAAGCAGTTTATAATGTTGTAAAGGTAACAGATTTTTAGTAAATCAATTTATATTCATTACATTTATCAACTTATTTTTTATTCTTATCATTTATTTATACACGAGCAGTATATTCTCCTTATATAAGTATTAATCGCATAGCATAAAAATTGTATTATTTAAATTCTATAATTTTTAAATGAAAATGTTGTAGTCTATTTGATTGCAAAAATAATATAATGAATTATAAAATTGTACTGTAATTATCTAACAATTAATAATGTACATACTGTTAAAATATACAATTTATAAAATTGATTATTTAAAATTTATGTAAAAATTGCAATAAGAGAAACTTTATCATATAAATAAGAAAAGCCCTGCACTTTTTCATTATAGTGTGACGACTTTCCAGTATCAGAAAAGGTAGCTCTGCAACTTGCCGGATTACAGGCTCAAGTAATGCTAGGAGATCCGAAGGATAATGACCGTCTCGATTATTACAGTGAAATCGAAACATTCCTACCATATAGAATAAGTCGAGCACGAGGTGATGATGTTTGGGTGCCAATACTTGCTCAGGCTCATCGTCAGTACGGAGCTGGACGTCTAGAACTCACTGCTAAGGTTCTTTATTTGTCTTGTGTGATGCAGTATCCACTTTACGGGACAACAATGTTCAATGTCACATATCGCGGTTATTGGTGTTATGGAAATAAATTAATCCTTGGAATAAATTGTGAGGGTTTAATGTTAATTAAGCAAGATGATAAGTTTGTTCTCTCAGAATATCGCTATCAAGATGTTGAGAGCATCATGCTTGATCCAAGTGACTCATTTATAACAATTTCTTTATTGAGACATAATCCTGATAGCTCGCACAAATGCTTTGTCTTCGAGACTCAGCAAAAGAATGAAATAGGAAGCTTGATAGTTAGCTATTGTCCCGCTCTCGCAGGATGGATAACTGAAAGTGAGATCCCAACGAAAAAGATGAAAGGCATGACTACTGAGGATAGAGTAAGACTATATCATAATTTAGTTAATTGTCGGAGAACTTTGATTGACTCAGAGGTACTTAAGAAGCCACAGGATAGTGGAGTTGGTTTTTTTAGGAATACACTTAGACGATTGTCAAAACATAGAATCGAAAAACTTCGACAGGAACACGGGAACTCTACCGATCAAGGTAATTGACGTTCCTTTTGTTTTTCAATTAGAGCAGATAAAATATTTTGCTAAAAATTAGTTATTCTTTTATATCCTTTTAAAATTTGTAAGTTAAAAAATATTTTAAATACTCAAAAAATTTAAGTAATTGTTTCATAAAGAAAAATTAAAGATTTTTTTTATGTTGTAATTGTATCAGTGTAAATACTATACAACTAATGTTTTCGATTATTTGTATTTAATATTAAATTTGATTACGTATTGTAATATTACTTAATTTTATTTTTGATTGTTACGTTACACAGTTTCACTTATTCGAATTTTATATTCGTAAATTATTTCCAGGTGAAACGTATAAGGGATTTCATTACGGTTATTGGGCTTTTAGTAGGATATGTATTGCTCAAAGTTTAACAAAATTACCAGATGCCGAAGAACAAATAGCTCTTAGCGTCTTTCAGTTGATCCTCACCTATGCTGGACTGGGGCAGAACGGTGACACAGTAAGGCGCATTGAAGATGAACACGTGAATCTTATACAGACTGTAATGGAAAGATGTATGCGTAAGGAAATACTCCTAGGTGAACTGTATCTTCAAATGATTAAACAGACAACTGATCATCCTGATCCTAATAGTCGTGTCAATCTTAGGCATTGGGCTCTATTATCGTTGGGTAAGCCATTATTCATCATTATTTCATTTATGTAAAGAAAATATTAAAGTTTTATGTTAGTTTATTTACTTAATTAATATATAGATATATGTATTTAAACAAAATTTAGGAATAAATTACAAATATAATAAATAAAATATAATACAATATGGGAAAAATAGTTTACATTAATCGGTATTTTAAATTTCTATTTTAAATTAAGAATTATTTAACAAATTTGATAATTAAACCAAAAAATACATTTTTTTGTTCATATCGATCAGCATGTTCCGTAATTTTACCACCTCAGAAGGTCATTAGGAAGTATCTTATCACACATTTGAAGCGATGTGCAAGTGATTATGTAACAGAGGAGGGAAAATACGCGAGATTCGCAGAAAAATGCTTGTATAAAACACAAGGAACTAGAAAAAGGCAGTGGCCACCTAGTAGAGAAGAAATTATATACACGATTAATAGAAGGCCTATATATGCTAGGTTCCATTTTATGGATGGGCAATATCACGCCGTAGAATTTTATCCGTCCGCTACTGCAAAAGATGTGATGGTACTTATTAAGGCGAAAATTGGTTTAGACGAGAGTGCTATGGGTAAGTTTGAACATTTTAATATTTATATACAATAAATTATAATAATAAATAATAAATAATAAATTCAAAAATAGCCCCTTTGGTATTCAATATAATTTTCTGCCGTTATTGTAAAAATATATGTTATGTTGTAGTAAATAAAAAAATTATTGAATTAATATCGTAACTGGAACATTGAATGTTTGTTTCTACAATAGGTTATGCTATTTATGAAGTACTCGGTTCTTCTGAGCGAGCCCTGTTATCAGATGAAAAAATTGCGGAAGTTTTGTCAAAATGGGAGAAATATAGAACTGCAACTAACAGTGGCCAATGCTCAGAAACACGGAAAAGCGTACACCACTTTTTTTTATTTAAGAAACATTTATTTTTAGATCAATATATGAATTTGGATGATGCAGTTGAAAAAGAACTGCTTTATCATCAAGTACTTCATGACCTTCGCGCTGATCGTTTCCCAATCACAGAAAAAGAAGCTGTAAGTTTATTGTTAAAATAAAATAAAAAAAGAAATGATAGTATTATTGGGGTAATATATTTTTATTTAACTCAAATTACTATTTAAATAATATTTTTATTTATAAACACTTGAATTTTTCTATTTATGCATATATTTTATAATATTAGCTAATGTACAAGGGTAATACAGTATTACGATTTTATATTCTTAGATTATGTTGTCAGCTTTGCAAGCTCAAGTGGAACTTGGCAACTGCGAAGATCATATATCGATTCAAGAATATCAGTCTATAGCGAATCATTGTCTACCCAATCGATTTGTACCAAACCTTTGTTTCGACGGAGTAATACAACACCATCAATCACTGGGAGGTATGACACCTCCCGAATCTAAAAAGGCATTTCTCAATTTAATACAATCCTGGCCACTACACAAGGCTACGATTTTTGATGTTATGCAATCGTTTACTTCTAATTGGCCACGGATGCTTTGGCTTGCGGTAGATCAAGTGGGTTTACATTTACTAGAGTATCGGTCAAGAAACTCTCTATGTACTTATGAGTATGAGAGTATTCTTAGTTATAATCCTGCCACCAATTGTTTAATGATTATCACTGGCACTGATAAGAAACAGAGCAAAGTTATTCTGACGACTTCTCAGGTATGGATGGCTCTTCGATTTAAATTTGTCTTACTTAAATATATTAGAATCATTACCTTAAATTACTTAATTTTTAATTTCTTAGACCACTTTCTTATATTAGAGCTATTTAATTTTTTATTTTAAAATTCAGTATAATGTAACTACAGGAAATTTTTAACGCAACTATTTATCTCACAACTATTGACAAATAATTATGAAATTATTTAATGATTAAACTGATAAATGAGAGGTATTGATTTATTATCACTAATTTTTGGAGTGAATATTTAAATGATATTAATTTATTACACACGATATAAATTTATTATTTTATGAAATATTGCTATGTAGGAGTATTCACAGACTTAATCTGACAGTGAATTAAATAGAAAGTTTATGTTTTTTGTACAAATTGTTGAACTAAAATATGACGACAGTTCTTTATTCTAAATGTTAGAAATTTTTAAATGTATTTATGTATAATATATATATTGTGGAATTTTATTAACAGGCTTTTCAAATAGCGAATCTTATACGTGAGTATATGGCAGTTCTTCAATCACCTTTAGAAATTCACAAACAAGATTCTGCAATTATGCAGCAGATGAATCAAATGCACATGATACATCATCAACAGGCCATAAACAGTAGTAGTAGCAATCGAAAGTCTCGACCACCATCAGTATTACACAGGGGCGCACCTGTTATCCATATGCAAGCTAGTTAAAATTTATTTGCTTCTCTCTCTCATCAATTTTAAGTATATATACTGGTATGTGTTTGGCAGTTAAAAATTATATACGCTATTCAATTTGTTCTAAACGTGGTTACTTATAAGGATTTGGAGATTCTATTCATCTTCCAATTATATATATATATATATATATATATATATACGTATTAAAATATTGTAAATCAAAACAAAGATAAAAATATTAAATAAATATGTCTATTCTGACAAGCATTAGACGAATTAAAATGGTATATTTAATTATTATTCAAATCTGCCATTAATTATTTAAATGTGATAATTATTATTAAATTTATTGAAATGATTCTTATGGTTTATATATATGCTATTACTTTTATCTATTTCATATATGAAAATTTGATACAATGTAACTTTTTACAACGTAAAAAATGTAAAACAATGTAATTTTGATCGAAATGTGTATTTTACAACTTATTAATGAACAATTATAATAAAATGCATATCGTTTATTATTGCTAGCTTTAGGCATGAATATTCGAATGATGCAAATTTTGTTACAGATCTATTATAGATCTACTATATTGCAAAATACTGCCGTGTAAGATTGTTTATTAATTTAAGCCGATAGTAAATTAAGTAGAAAACAAAAGTCTTGTATTTATGTATGAATTATTACATTTTGGTATTATGACAGTCCCCTTATTTTTAGTGTTAGCAATTTTTCAATTATTTATATATACGTGTATCATTCGTTGCCTTTTTTATCTGTATCATATATATTATCATTTTTAAATATACCAAAAATACAAAAGGATTGTTATCATATATTTCATATTTTATAAATTAAAGGAAACAATACTATTCTTAATATCAGTGATAAATCGAGATTATATATATATATATATATATATATATATATATATATATAAATGCATGTATAAAATTGCTTTAGAAAGAACAAACAATCAATACAAATGATTTTTATGTCGATGCTTTCAAATTTATCTTTAGGAATAATTAGAACAGAACATTATAGGGACAAATTATTCCTATAGATGAATAAATTTCGTGTATTTTTTGTGTAGAGATCAATTTTTTTAATTTTATTAGAAAATTATGTATAATAAATAATCATTGGAAAATAAAAGTTTTATATTTTGAGATACTTATTAAAAAAAATTTTAAATATAAGTTTATTTTTAATTTTAAAATAAACATAATTTTATGTTATAAAAACATTTATCCTGATTTTAAGGATACTAGCTTCATATCACAAAATATTAAATAACTTATATATTCATATTGAAAAATATATTTTATATTAATAAGACTGCTCACTTTTACACATAAATTTTAAACGAGCTGTCAGAATAAATTGGAAAAACAATTAGACTTAACAAATTATTAAATTAGTAATAATCCACTAATGTGAAGTAATAATATGTGATAAATATTACTTAAAATAATAATATTCAATATTTTATTTTAAACATTAAATGCCACTAATTTTTATAACAGTGTAATTGATCTAATCAGCAAAAATATGTATTGTTCTACAAAATAAACAAAGTTTATGATTAGTGATACATGAATTATCTTATCTTTACCGAACTATTATTATGACCTACACAGTAATTATTATTCTTTATTATTGATAATTATTATTAATTTTCTTGCAATATTTGAAACTATTATTTTATAAGGTCCATTGACGTTTGATCACGCCATTTTTCTAAGTTAGAAATTATTTTGTTAATATTCTTATAATAATTAATCTGGTAAAGATAGGATTAATATATTTTTTAGAGTAAATTAGTAATTAAACAAATAATTGAAATTATTCAAAAATATTTATGTAAATACTGATATAAATAATTGAGCTAATATTATTTATATTTACAATTTTATTCATTTACAAAAAAGCAATTTTCATTTCTAAATTGTATATAAATAATCTTGAATGCAGTGGCTTTGTTTTATCGTACATAATTCCATTTTTTAATTATATACAAGTAATGGATTTTTTAATCAAAATCATAATTTAAGTCAAACAACATTTCTTCAATTTTCAGTTATTTTTTGTATAAAATGGAAACATTATTCTTTACAATGAAATATATTTTTTAATATATTTCAAATCGAAATATTAATCATATTATGGTTTTTAATTTTAAAACTATGTAAATTATCAAATAATTACTATTTGACATTAATGATATTTTTTTATTAAAATCGAAAGTTGTATTAAAAAAATCATGAATTTACATATTCCTATATATATTAAACTACATGCATTTTTTGAAAAATATTTTATACTATTGTATTTTTACAAATCTAAAGACTTTTGTAAGGTATCGAATCTCTATTAGAATTATGTTAGTCGCCCGTTATATTTTACAGTATTTTTTGTTAAATACGAGTTATTAACGGTAATGATACTTACGTACAATATAGATGATATACAATGAACCTATCGAAAAATTAAATCAATATTCATTTGATCACTTGAAATTGACATTAAATAAATTATGAAGGACTAATGTGATGATTTTTTAAGTTAATTATTAAGATGAAGTAAAAATATAAAAACCAATTTTTTTATTTCATATAATTTTTAAATATACATGAAAGCACTACTTTAGAATTTGAAGTTTTAATTATATGATTGTAAATGAGTTATTATTTTTATAGAATAAATAATTAAAAAAATTCTTATTTGTTACGTTTATTAATTTTATATATGATCAGTTGGCGAGGGAATAGCCATGAATGCTTTAATTAATTAATAGTATATAATAGTTATCAATGGCTTTTAAAGCTTTTTATTTTTGGCTAGTAATATTAGAAATAAATAAACAACAATATATTTAATATGTAAAATAGAATAGTGTTATCAACAAGGTTAATTTCACAGCGTTAAAAGCTTTGAAACTTCAACTTCATCATCAGTATGAAAAACTTTTTGGTTTAAATATTGGTAAAATGTATACTTGGTAAAATTAAATTTATCTAAGTATTGTTGAGTTACATATTGATAAATCTTAAGGATGATCATGATTCGGATTATGCTAGTGTTCTAATTTATTAATTTTTGTAAAAGATAGGATTATATAAATGAGGGAATATTGTGTGTGTAGAGAAAAATTACTGAAATCTTCTAGTGACAAAAAAAAAAAAATATATTTATATATATGTGCCTACTGTGAAATAATGAATGATAGATGAAGCATAGTGATGCAAATAATAAAACATAAATAAATTATTGACTAATAATGTTATTTAATTAATTGAATAATTTATTAAACTTCTATGTATATACTATATATTGTATTTACGAAACATGTAGACAATTCTTTGTCATAATTAAAGTGAACCAATAGAAGTGAGTTAATAAATAAACAAAATGAACTCATGAGTATGATTGTAAACACGAGATACGGATAAAACGTGTAATCTCTAAAAAATGCAAATGCATATGCGAACACGCCTATTTATTATAAAAATTATATTAATATACGTAGGCTCTGTATTAAGAATATAATAAAGTGACATCGTATTACAAAACATGATTTATACGTTTGAAAAATGAAAATTCTAATATAATCTTACTTAAATTTATTTGGAAAAAATTATGTAGTTTCTGTCAATCTTGTTAGATTATTATTTTTTAAGTTTTTATTAATTTATAATATAAATTATAATTATAATAAAAAATATTAATTTTTACGCGACTTCTTAAAGTTATATATATTATTTATAAAAAAGATTATAAACTTATTTATGCAAAATTAATATATTTTATACTTATCTCAGGTAGCAAAAATAATTATGTTACAGTCATTAAGTGAAATGTTTATTATATTATATATGACGGGCATATTTTTTCATAATACATATCATTTCATAATAACATTTCATAGTAAAAATAATTTTCTTTTCTTTATAGAAATTTGATTAAACTAGCCTCACAAACACTGGAAAGATCTGCAAATACTTTACTTTTATTCGAAAGAAACCATCGTAATTGTATTGTAAATGTTTGTGAATTAAATTTAGCCTCATACATCGATCATGATTACAGCCAGTTTACATGTACTGACTCTAGATATTAATTATGAAATCGTAATTATCTATAATAATTGAATATTGCACTCTGGAATGCATATTATGAAGTGATATTTGACAAAATTTAAATAAATAATTAAAAATTCATTGACCAAATAATTATTATTAAAAGTACAAAATAGATCGTTACAAAAATAATAAATTTTAATAATAATGAAGAGGAGCTATTGAAAATCTTATTGCAATAACGATAATGTATTAAAAACAATCATTATAGATACACATACATTTTTATTATTTGCGATTCTTTACATGATAATCAAACAAATAACAGTGTTTATCGCGGCCAACCATATAATCCGATTTCAACCACTTAAGATCTTACGCTATGTCTATTTAGATATAAACTTTTTTTTCCAGTAATTCAACATGTGATATTTAATTTTTTTTTTCAATAATATTTTCATTTTATATGTGAATATGTTTTGAAACGTAATTGAAAAATAAATTAAGAAAATATAAATGTATTAAAAAAACGCTATTACATGATTTGACTAAGGCATAGATATCGATGGTATTTTTTGCGAACCGAGTACGTACATATAGTAGATATACACATTAACTTCTATCTATAATCTACGGTCCCAATATAATGTAGATCGTGTGCATTTACGTGTTATTATTTTTGTTGATTTTTTGTTCTACTTAATTATGCGTATTTTTCTGCTTTCTTTATGACCTTATCTTATTTTCATTTTGAATTAATGTTCGAATTCTCTTATTCACTTCTGCTGTGTTTGCGTACATATTTATGCAGGTTTTTCACTGGCTAGCTTGGGACTTAAATGTATTATATATTGCTCTTAATATAGAATAAAAGAGAAAAATACAGAACCCGAACGTGTTCTATAATTATATTAGAATCGAGTACGCGATCCGTATCCAGAAGTGCTGACAACGATAAATTTTATAACACGTATTTTTTGCTCATTCTTAAAAGAGCTTATCTTTTAACTGTTTTGTTCATTATTTTATTTAATTTTTTACGGGTTTCCGGTATGACATTTTTATTTATCTTTTTTTCCCTTTAAAAATAAAAAAATATTATCTACGAAGTAACATCAATTTTTCAGTTTTTAATAAAAAATATATAAATTGAAAAATTTTATAGTTTTTTTAAAATTTTATGATATTAAATAAAAGACGCATAATTATTATAATTTACTGTCTCACGACAGTTTAATATCCTATATTTAAGAATAAAACATACCACATTTACGTATTTGTTATAGAGATTTTCTATTATGTATGTAAACTTTATTTAACCATTTCATTTATTTCAAATGTATTATATAGATTATCATGAAACCAGAATGTTGTTGCAGTATCGCAAGTAATCATATAATTTCGAAAAATTGCGGAATTAAGTACTTTCTTGTCTTTATATATAGAAGACTAATAATTGTTCTATTTATTTTTTGACACATTTGTCAAATTTAAGCGAATAAAATGGAAATAATAATACATTTAAAAAGTAATAATAATAGTATATGTATTTGTATTACGTGTACGTATGGCTTCTTAGTAAAATAGAGACAAATTAATCAATAGATAAAGAAAGAGAGGGGATGAGAGAATATTCGGTAATCGTATTTAGTTCCAATTATCTTAAAAATAAATATTTTGTTAATAATTTCTGCTATTAGATTTAGTAATACAGAGCTATAATTTATGGATTACACTTTCTGTGCGTCCTGAAAAAAAATTATATTTTAAAAATATTTATTCTGCTTTATATTAATAAAATTTTATGCTATTGATTGTTATAATTTCAAAATTTTATATAAATTATAATATTTTATTAATTGTATCGGCTTATTAATTATTAACAATTTATTTCCAATAAATTTTTTAAATATATTATATTGATTCAATACAAAATACAAATTTCATATGTACTATACTGTAATGTATAACTTTTATAAAATTTAAATTGAAATATAAATGTTAAGTTTGCTAAGATATTCATAAGTGATATAAATAATAAACTTAAAAGTAAATTTTAACATTATTTCTTTAAAAATATTAACTTATTAAAGTGAATTAGTAATTAAAAAAAGTTAAATGTCAAATGATAATATTATACAATTGCACTAAACCAGCATTGAATTTTGTTTCGAATATAAAAAATTATTAGATAATAACAAACAGCTAATTTAGTATATTAACAAAACATGCATAAATATATAATATAATAAAATACAATCAATATTTTTTTGATAAAATACACAATCTTTGATTGACACATGCATAAATGCGACAACAATTTTCTGGTTCTAGTCCATCAGAGTAAGATGATGGACACAATGATCGTTGTTTATAAATGTTAATTGATAATTGCACGTTTAATAACATGATAACAATAAGTACAACATCGAATTATAAATAAGAAGGTATATTTATTTGTTCTTTGTCGAAGCCAAACTTTTTGCCTGTCATAAGGAAAACCGTAGGGCTTTCGGTGTCTTGAAGAGGGCAAAACGGCCAGCGTCGAACCCCGAACAAAGAAGTAACAAGAATGAAAAAATGTGCCGTTTGCCGTTAGAGATCATTATTTCGACATTTATTTTTTCGTAATTAATCATAATATTTGTGAAAAAATTGCTAATACATACAAAACAAAACGTAAATAAGAATTGGCTTTTTGGCCATAAATTTTTTCCTCCTAGTTTCTCCGTTATAACTATATATGAGGCGCGGCCTCTAAAGCTTACTTAGCTTATATATTTTATATTCATTATTTTTGTTTATTTGAATTTATGTATGCGAGATAATGCTTTAGTACATCAATCACTGACAAAAATTCACATGCATAATTAGACGCACACAGACTTAAATTTTTTGCAAACAGCAATGCTGAGATTAAAACATTATTACTTTATTTAATAGCGTTTTTATTATTCGTATACAAGACGCCAATTAAAAGATGTTAGCTTATAAAGTGAAAACTATATTATTCTTTTATTACTGTCATGCAAAGTTTTTATTTCCAGTAGCATAGTAAAAAACTGTCGAATAGAAACATAGATTAGTTTCATATAAATACAGATTAACATACATTTATAAATTTTTTATTGATGATTTTTGTTAAAAAAATCGGGTTTGACATTTCATTACATTGTAAATATGATAAAAATATAAAATCAATTCATGGATTTCTATAAAATTTTTCGTAGGAATTTTCCACCGTATATAATTCACGTATAATTCGCTGAATTCGTTTTTTATCGATGATTTCTACAAAAAATCTTTATAGAAATGTACAAGGATTTATTATACCTATACAAGATCATATCTTCTAATATATAATTGTGATTATGATACATAACTATGTTTCTATCAGACCCAACTTTGAGGTTGGCATATAAATACCAGATTTAATTTGATTTACTTATTTAATTAAAAAATAATACTTAAAGGTATCTTCGAAAGTGCATGATTAGCGTCTCTGCATGTATAAGTTTTATTTTATCCTTGTCTTAGCAACATTTTAACAATTATAATTAATATATTTTAGTTACTTTGTTTCTAATAATAATTTGCAATTAATATCGACGATTTTTCAATTTTAAGCGTATGTTAATATATATTTATAACCGGTATGCTTTTTTACATACGCATTTGTTACGGACCACCTGCGGTCCGTTTCTCACTGTTTCCAAATTCTCTTTTTATTTTTTTTTCTTGTTCTTATATATAATAGCCTATAAACTTTCAACCTTTGTTTATACTGGTTATTTTGTTAGCAACAATTTCATTTGTTTCTTACATTCGTGAAGGTGGGCATATTTCGCCCTTCTACTTATGTTATTATTTGGTTGGTTTTAAATGATTCCAATGAAATACTTATAATAAAATTATTTTATATATTAACGTCGCTTAAAATAATAAATAAAATATATAAATTTAAATTTCGAACACTTATACTCTTTTTCAAAATAACTAACATATGATAGGATACATGGACGTATATCCATGTACTAATCTGTAAAAGTAGATAAAAAGTAGAGTGAGAAATAATCGATGCACGCGTCTCATCGATGAACTGTAAAGTACTGGAGTGCACAGGTATAATGATGCAGACACATTACTTGAAGCCGATAGCTTTTTTTCCTTATTCTTTATTTTACTCACGACGAATCGACGTGAGACTTACTATTAAGAATAACGTTAATATTATTTTATAAATTCCTTAAAACCGATGAAAAAGGAATTGTTATCCTATCGAGATCGCACGCAAAAAAATATAATGCCGATGAAAATTCCATCTTCACGATTTGGACTTGATTTTTGCGAAATGACTATATATTTTTTATTTTTGACTAGAGATCATTGAACGGAACGCTTTTATTTTACCTTTTTACATTCTTCTTTCGATCCATATTTTAATGCGAAAGAGTAGTTTGCACAAAAAGAATTTCGTTCAAGTTATGACAAGTAGCTCGATAAATCATCTTTCAAGTTTAAAGCTATGTAATATTCTGTTAATCTTCCGAGCTACTTTTCTTGTGTTTGTCATTAAACGAATCAACAAACGGTATACGTTATTAAGCGATGAATCTAGTAGGATTGAAATCCCTGTTAATAAAGGAAAATCCACGGAATTCATCTTGATTTATACAAGGAACTACGTCTGCATTTATAGGAGTTAATATTGGCTCCTCTTTTGTGAATTCGGCGTCAAAATTAACAGCGTCCTTTTTGTTTTTCTGAAAATAATTTATAAAAAATTCAGAACAAATCATTTAAAATCCGTTTATAAAAAACTTTATTTGTCCAATAATATATATTTAAATGCGTTCAAAGAACGAAAATTTTAAGCTGATTTATGTTACAATATTGTAAATTATTATCTATTATTAATTTAAGAGCATTATTTTCTTTAAAATTGGTAATGTCAATGAATTACATCTTTATTAGTTTTTTTTTATTTTTCAAATATACATTTTTCTTATCCGAATTTCTTATTGCTTAAAAATAAAAATATTAAATTAAAATGTATTTGCTCAAGTTTATTTTTGCAATTATATAACTTTTTAAGATAATATCTGTAAATTAATAGAATGAATGCAAATTATTAAATTTTTTATTTTAACTGAAATAAGTAAATACTGTTCTTCTTTGTGTATAAATGAAAATAATATTAGTTATTGGTTACTTATTATTTTATTTAATTATTTTGTTAATTTTATTCAAATTAGTGAAAACAACTTATTTGTATATTAATATTTCTATAATTTCGATTTACTTGATTTATAGATAAAGTTTTTACAAATTTATAAATAAATAAATATTTATAAAATATATATTATGTGAATGTTAGAATTTAAAACAATATATTAATAGATACGGTATATAAAATTTTTATATAATTAAAAATATTTTTATTATATAACCCAAATAGATCTTCATAGGAAATATTTGTATTCAAATTTTTAAATAATAACATTATTATCTTTTAAATATAGATTTAACAAATAAATTTGCTTGAATATTAATTAAAGACAATAATGTAACAATCATCTAGACTTACGATTTTTGGCTTAAATGGAGGTTTCACTCTACGCATTTCAAGTGCTTCCCAGTCCATGTTTTGGAAAAAGGAGTGCATTCGGATAGCGTTTTCGACTCCGTTTGCAATTACGCAGCCTAATCTCCTTGTCGGATTTTTAGTCATAAACCCTTTTAAAATGGAGACAGCTTCGTCGCTTAGCCACACCGGATACAGTACATCATCTCGCAGAATTGACTCAAACAGGTCATCTTCGTTGTCAGCCTCGAATGGTGGCTGTCCGACCATCATCTCATACATTAGGACACCTAGCGCCCACCAATCGACGCTTGCGCCGTATTCAAGTTCTTGGAGGATCTCTGGAGCAATGTAATCAGGCGTACCACAAAAGGTCGCCGTCATCATCCCGTCAAGAATACCTTCTTTGCACATGCCGAAATCTGCTAGCTTACAGTGCCCTTCTTGGTCAAGCAGGATGTTGTCTAGCTTCAGATCGCGATAAATGACGCCATATTTGTGAAGGAATTGAAGCGCTAGTGTCACTTCGGCGGCATAGAAGCGCGCACGAGCTTCTTCAAATTTACAAGCTTTCTGAATTTGGAACATTAAGTCACCTGGAAAAGGTGATCTATTCATAAAACCACCAGTTACTCTTTTTTTAAACGCGTAATAACATAATATTTCAAGCTTTATGCTTAAATTTATTTTGCAAAAATTTTACATAAGCCATATAACGTTTGATAATTTCATAAATTCAAATTATGTAGCGTATTAAATATTTCAAATATAATATCTTAAAATGTTGCATATCATTTAATAGTAAAGTGAGTTGAGTTATTAATTGTTATAGTTTCATTGATTACACAGATGAATATTCATTTAAGTTTTGATTAGAATTTATAATACATAGATAAGTATATAAATAAGCATACTTATTTAACAATTTAAAAAACCATTAGGAAGTAGGAATAAATACATAAAAATGCAGGAGTATTGTAATAGTTAACATTTAAGCTTACCTCCATTAACATACTCCATAACAAAGAATAAACGTTCCTTTGTTTGAAAACAGCTGTGAAGTGCTGTAAGGAATGGATGCTTAGCGGCTAAAACTAAAATGCGCTTTTCGGTCATAGTGCAATCAACATCATCATCCTGTATGATCACATCTTTCTTGAGTACTTTAATTGCGTAAACTTCATCCGGATGCCCTTTCTTTTCGGCCAACATAACTTTCCCAAAGCTACCCTTACCCAGCACTTTAATAAAATGAAAGTCTGCGATGCTGATTTTGTGTAGGTCATCTTGTCCGCTGCTCGTCATTCTCTCATCGTTAGGTGTTATAGCCACTGATTCTTTGTGCTGCTTTTGAGTTTGCGGCGAGGACTGCTCTTGATTCGGGCCTGACATTTCATTGATTGATGAGCTCGTTGAAACGACGGATTGAACTGATGATTTGTAGTTGATTCGCGGCACTTTTATTTGTTTATCTGGTGAAATACCTATAGTGCTGAGAACTTCAGCCATAGCTTTCATGTTGATGCCACAATTGTTTGCTACATTTTTCTGGCATCGCTTGTGGACGTTCATATCGCAGACTGGGTAGATTAACAAATTAAATCCTAGTTATTATGAATTTTTGTAAATAAAGAGATAAATTATTTGATACTTTTAAAAATTGTTGTTTATATATTTACAATTTACTTTTGTAAATAATTCTCGGTTGAATATATAGCGAAAAAAATTTAGTCTCGACACAAACTTGGGTGATTCAACCTTTATATTTATTATGATTTTGGAGACATTTTTACAATTAAAACTACAATATAAAATACAAAGTAGAACTCTTAAATTATATATAAATTCTAGTTATGCAATAAGAAATTTTTTTAGCTTATTTAATGACCATTTTCAATTAAAATTATATACATTAGAAAATATTCAATACTTCAATTTTGTATGAAAAAAAGTTAATTTATTAATTAAATGAGCTTTTCTTTCACTTTAAACAATGATTGTTAAGGTAATGAATCAGAATTAATTCCCAAATTTAATTTCATAGTACTAAAAATAATCAGAAATTTCTTTGTACAATTTTTATAAATAGAATAAATTTTTCAAAATATATAAAGCATACAATTATATATATTTTAATTTTTAGTACAACTTTTACGATACATTTGTTGTATTAACAAGTATCAAGAAAAAAGTTAATAAATAAAATTAATTTGAAAATTTGTGATTTATTTACTACTTATATATTAAAATAAATTTGTATTTATTTATATTTATGTATATCTATTTTTATATAAAAATCAATTTAAATAGTTGAAAAAAATTATTTCACAGCTTTAGAATTGTTGATTATTTTTAATATGTTTGAAAAATGTAAATATTACCTTCACATTGGAAGCCCTGTCGAATTAAGCCATACAAAAGAGAACCACAGTGGTCACAAAATGTAAATCGTTTATAATTGTGTATCACAAAACGGTGCGGGAGATCTATATTGAATCGTGGGCCCTGCGTACACTGATTTGATTGTAACATTGTTTCTTTCGACTGGAAATATAAATTAATTTAATTTTCTTCTGATAAATATAAATCAATGTTTTGTGAATTTATAAGTCCTTATATTATTTATATTATTATTATTTTTTAATATCAGTTTTACATGAAATCTATCTCTAATCTAACATAATACATCATTTTATCTTTATTAAAAAATGTTTATTTTACCTCGTCTCGCATTCCTGGACATTTTGTAACAACTTGCTCATGACACCTTTTATGAACTACACAGGTACAAACTGAAACAATTACAGAATATTTTTCAGAAATTAGGAAATATTCTTTATAACATTAATACAAAGCATGTACATGCATTTTTTTAATTGCACTAGAAAAATTGCATAACGTAATTTCCATAATATAATAAAAATAAGTGATACAAATATTATGAAATGCTATATTAATGCAAAAAATTAAGATGATAATCCCTTTATAAAATGTTTGTAAGTTTAACTTATAGTATATAAATTATAGAAGCCCTTAACATAACAGAAAGAGATGAAAAATAAATTTTTTCAATTTCGAGATGACTCCATTAAATTAAAT
Source organism: Ceratosolen solmsi marchali (assembly GCF_000503995.2). Lineage (NCBI taxonomy): Eukaryota > Metazoa > Arthropoda > Insecta > Hymenoptera > Agaonidae > Ceratosolen > Ceratosolen solmsi. The sequence goes on from NW_011948455.1 coordinate 294,339, forward strand.
TACTATTATAGTGTAGCACATATGCAGACAAACATTCATTGACGTTTACAATAATAACCAGGAATGGCCATCATTTCATAGATATATTATATATTTTGATTATTAATAATAATAATTTCTTTGTTTATAACGATATCTTCTAGAAAAATTAATATAATAAAGTATTTAAAATAATAAATATAATCAAAGGAAAAAAATTAATATTTTTTTACAACATTAATAGCATATTTATGAAATATATTGCCCAGACCTGGTAAAAACATTATTAATAATTGCTTGAAAAACATGACTTGTGTCTTTCTCACCTTGACACTGATAGCCCTGCTTGCCCAAGCCCCTGAAATATAACAGACAAAAACGCGTCACATCATCTCCTCTGCAAACCCCCCCTGGTCAAACATATAGATGTATGTTCTCCGATAACTTAATAATCATAGGCTGGATTATCTATGTCAGGTTCTTAAGTTCTTATACCATTAAAAATACAAAAAAGAAAATAAATATTATTGAAAACGATTATGTATCGCGTATTTATTTTTAGGGATATTTTTTATTCAATATCTGATTTTCAATGAGTATTTAACTTTCTAAAACGAATCTATTATTTACGTATTCAGCAAGAAAACACCTAGTACCATATAAAGATATTCCTAATCACATAATATATATATATATATATATATATATATATATGAAATAAAATATTTCCAATGAAAAATATATAAAATTTATATTTTATTAAAGATGCATGGCATTGAGATATGTGTTATAACATATTTTAAAGTACTTGAATATTTTATAAAACAATGTGTTTAAATTTTAATTTCACTCATTTTTAATGCATAAAAAAATATAATTTAAAAGATCTAATTTTAATTATAAAATTGTTTTTAATAATAATTAATGATTACAATTTTATTATTTAAAATTATAAGAATATTTTAAGCTTCTTTTGAATCAATAGTTAAGTCAGTGATGTAATATAATAATTTCATGGTTTAATACAATAAGATTATGGTAATTAATATAATTATCTTAAATAAGTTTAAATATATTTAAATAAACAGTATAATTTATGTTATTAATTAATTACTAAATATATACAGATTATTATAATGGTTGATTTGAAAATATATAATAAAGGTGATAAAAATGTTCAAATAGTTATTTAAATATTATTATTTCAAGACGTTATTTACAGTGTTTTACTTATTTGTTTTTTTTATTTGCATTAATTACATTTTATGATAAATATTCTGTTAGAATATTTCTTACTACATAATTTTAAGAACATTAGTACATTAATAATTATAATTAAAAGAGGTAAAAATAAGATATTAGAAGAAAAATAAAACCATACCAATATAATAGCATTAGCAATATTGTTATTAAACTATGTAGTTAAATATAAAATTTATAATATTTGGTATCTATTGAAAATCTTAGACATACCATTTTTCCATATCTTTAAATGTTACGTAAGAATAAATAGGTATTTAATTTCATGAAAATATATTTTCATAGAAATTTATTAATAGAAAAATAATTTTTTAAGAATATTTATAGGTTAAATTCCATTTGTAAAAATAAATGTTAAGTATGCGAACTCTAATTATTGTTATTAAAAAAGAATGATCAGTTAATTTTATATAATGTATACCATATGAATTCTCGACAATGTGAACAAAATGTAGGTTGTCTTAAAAAGGTGGCCATGAATTTGTGTCCATTGACTTGATGAACTCTCCGTCTCATAGCACCTCGACGACCTTTGAAGCCTTGCTGACGTTCTTTGAATTCACGCCGGGGCTCTTTGCTCCTATTCACATTGCTACTAACCCCTTCTCCATCTCCTATACCACATCCTGAGTGTTGTGTTTGATTATTCCGTTGTAATTCTATTTTTATTCTTAATTTTCCTTGAGGCTCTAGATCGACCTAAATATAGTTAATTTATGTTACTAGTTTAAAATTAATAGTTAGATACAATTAATACAATTTTGATCTAATCAAAATTAATAGATATAATCATTTTAATTGAATAAATAATAAGTATATTTTACATATTATATATAAGATTTTAGATTATTAAATATTAATATACAAAAAATATATAATTTCAGACAATCATTATTTATTCTATAATGGCAATAAAGTACTCTTCTTTATTGAATTATATTTAAATTATATTAATCATATCAAAACCTAATGTCTATTATAGTTATAATATATGAATAATACAGTTTAATATATTAATAAAAATAGATAAATAATAACATGAAATTTAGTTGTTTGTGTTTTATATAGAATATAAAAATATTTTGTAAAAACAAATTCTTTTTCTTACCCAGTATTTTGGATATATAATACACATTTTATCAAATGTTTCTTGATGGATTTCTAATAATCTCTGCAAGCACTTCATTATTCCATAATTACGATGTGAATTAAACATTTTAATTTAAATTTAGAATGATTGGTAAAATTTCAGTTTATCATCTATGAAATTATTGTAGAAAAAATAAAAATTTAAATAAATAAATAAAATACTTTTTAGAAATAAATTCTATATATATTAATTACATCCACATGTGATTAACTATAAAGAAACTCATTTTTCACAATCTTATTATATCTTAAATTCATAAAATTAAATGGGTATTATATAATTGAAAGTTGTATTATGTAAAAAATTATTTAATTTAATAAATTGTGTAAAAAAAACTAAATGTTTTAACTTTCTTTAGACCAGCTAAATAATTATAACTTTAGTTTTACATATATTTCATATTCTGAAAAATTTAATATTAATTATATTTACACAATGATAGTCATTTGATTCTTATCTTTTTGACAATTACAGAATTGAGAAAATGATTACAAATTCTAGTGTATTTAGATAATTTAAAAATTAAATTCAAAATATAAAAAAAATAAATATTGCAATTTTAAATTTATTTTAAATATTAATTTTTACATAAAATATATTATTTATATATATATATTTGTTTAGATTCATAAAATATATTAATAAAAAATATTTAATTGGTTTTTATTCACATAAGTACAAATAAATTTTAAAGTCTAAGTGCATTATATATATATAAATTTTTTTTAATATATAAATATATAAATAATTTTAAAACTTTGTACAAACTATATACCCTGATGTAAGTTTAATAACATTTTTATTAAAAATAAATATTTAAAAATATTATAATACTAATATTAAAGTAATGTTTCATAACATTAGTTTTATCTATTTAATACTTTATATATGAATAGATAATTTGGTATAAAGTATAATAATTAATTAATGGAATAATATTATAATCTATAATATTATTAATCCATAATAGAATGATTAATTTATAGGTTTAATTTAGATATAGATATTTTGGATAACTTATTATAAAGTTGTTAATATTTAAAATAATTAATTGTAAATAATTTTGGTATGATTATTTTTGGAAGTATTTTAATATTATCTTGATTTTAAATTTAAAACAAAATAAAAATTCTATATAAATTTAAAAACTATCTAAATAACATACCCAAAAATCAGTAGTTTCATCGTCATATCGTTGAATCAATTCTTCAAATGGTATACTGCAATTAGCTACAAAGTCATCTGGTTGTAAAGCTGCATTATGGAAGACAGTGAGCCCCAATAGCATAGCATTATGAACTTCATGTGTAAAACACTCATTCCACACAGGATCAAATGTTTTTGGTTTAGTTGAGGATCGATTAAGATACTTTTCATCAATGTCTAATTGTACATAAGGGTCAAGAATAGGTGATTCTTCTTGCCAAAATTTGCGTTGTTTATCTGTAGCACGTAAGCTGGATGCCTCACATATTTCCACTTTTATTGTACCCGTAAACATGATGCTATCCAAGATAAAATAAAAGATAAAAGAAAAACAGTCTTATACTTAGAAATAAATAGATATCAATGTGAGTTTAAGTTTCAAGAGTAGAAAATAGAAGAGTTAATTCTATAAAGATGCAAAAAAGAGAACTAAAGGCAGAACAGTATCACAGAGCTGTAATTAATCAAAATCCAGCATCTACTAGAGAATTTCATGTGTATTTTAGACGTAAAAATGAATAAAGAAATGGAAGAGAATAAGTAAAATAATGATAAATAAATCTTTTTTGCTTTTCAAATCAAATACGGAAAGAAAAGTAGTAAGATTTTATTGTCTTTTTTCTCGTTTGCTAGTTATATCTAGCTTGTAGCTAGACTTGTACCTTTCACGCTCGTTCTTATCAACGATGTAATACTAGTAGGTGAAAAAACTGTGACACATTTCTTATTTAGCAGGCATCACTACACATATAAAGTTAAGAAATTGACCTCCAACATGTAAAGAAAGCTTCGTGTCTTCTTTGTAACGGTATTGTCGAGGTCAGAGACTTGGTCGTCGTGATCCTCGATCTGCCCTGACAGCCATTTAACATTTCCTTTTCCTCACTTGTTCTATCTTTCTTTTCCTCCCCCTCTATTATCTTTTTCTTTCATGCGCGCGTGCGTGAGTTGCATTTGTGCACATGCCAGGGTGGTTTCAGCCTGTCGGTCCGTTCGTCTCCTTTTAAAATATAGTATGAAGAAAAATGGAGTTAGAAAACTTGAAAATATGTATACATAACAGTTCACTCAGGACTTATTACTGCTTCACAGTCCTTGCATTCTATTTCGTTTTCTCTCTCTCTTTCTTTTTCTTTGTCTAGTATTCGACCCTTTCGGAGTTTTTCTGGCTTTATCAATTCGCTTCTTCTCTTGTCTAATGTTGAAATTCGTTCTTAAATAGAAAGCTTTTTTATAGTACTATCCAGGTTTCTCTAGTAATGTTTCCCTCTCCGTTGAAAGCAGTCTCGTTTTTACATTTTCTTATGAAGTTTGTCCATCAAACTTTCGCTTTCTCGATGTTCGGTTTTATTCAATTTATCACGTCGATTGTGCGTTCCAACGGAGGTAAGAGGGTAAAGGATTGGATAGAATTTTCCTTAGACGGTTGTTATTGCAAGTTAATTTAAGATGTAGCAATGGATCCACGACAACCCTTTCACGATTTCTCGCATACCATGCAGTGTACGCACGCGCGCTTGAACTATCCTTATTTTAACGAACGGCATATTTATGATTTGATGGCGAACATTCTTCTCCTCGGCATACATGGCTTTTGTATACACGCGTACCCCTTGCACATGCATCTACATATACCGAGAACTATTGCTTGCAAATTTTCTCTGCATAAAAGAGAAATCGAGTATTTTTTCTAGACCATTACCTCTTACTTTTTCAATGACTTTTCACTTATGCACTTTTGTTAATAACATTAAAGCTTCAGTAAATCATTTTCTTTCAATCCCCATAAAAAATTATCAGCCTGTAAACTCTAATATGTTCTCAGATGTGTTTAGTCAAGTAAGAAAATGAAATACGCTTATGATAAGACATTCAAAATTATTAATATATTCCATCCATAGGTATAAATCTAAATATGAAGTTTTTCCTAGTTTTAATATATATTAATATAATAATAAACGTATTTTATTGCATTTATCACATTCACATATTTTAAATACACCAACAAATTGTTAAATTACTGGTGATGTCTAATTTAATGACTTTTCATTAAATTGAATAATAATTAAAGAATACTATATTTGAGAATAGTCTCAATTTTTTTATAATAATTAATTATTTTACAATGCATCAAATTTTTAACACAATTGTTAGTAAACATATATATTTAATAAATAATTTATATATTTGTAATTAATATTTATTTTTATCGAATAATAATTTTTCTTTTTCTTTTGAGATATATTATAATAAACTATCTTTAAGAGAATAATTATCGACACATGCAAGGGTAAAGCGAAATCTGAGTATTTACAAAACTTATAATAAAGTAAAAAGGCATTTTAAAATAAAGTAAAGGGGCATTGTAATGAAAAACACGTTGTCCTTTTTTTAACAGAATGAAATTTTTTTGTATAGTTATTTTATTATGAATATGAATCTTATGATAATAAAAAATTTACTGCAGAGTATGGCTTTAATATGTAATTTAATATATATGATATTGTTTTTTGAAGTGGAATGCAAAAATAATCAGGGTAAAAATGAGGAATCGACCATATCTCATTTTATGCGCTTGATCAAGTAATCACTTTGAGTATAAATCGTTGATATATTTGCTTCATTTTCTTTGATAAAAAAAATAAATGATACAATTTTACACTAAACGATACTAATCTAAATGAAAAATTATAAATTAAATCTATGATTTGTATATTTAATTATAACTAAATGTTATAATTTTCTATTTAATTAATAGCTTTTACTTATGAGATTGAGCTATTGCATCTTTAAATCACATCTGCATATAAATCAAGTCATGGTTGTGGGTTATGAAGTGGTTGGGTTGTATAAAATAAATTTAAAGAATTTAAAGAAGAAATAAAACAATTTTTAAATTAATATTAATTACAAATTCTAGTTAGTATAATAAAGTAAGGTAATAATAAAATGACATTAAACAAATAAATATATTGACAATAATAGCGCACAATGAATTTTTGTATATTATAATATTAGAATGTTAATTAAAAAAAATTACTTTGATTGTTTAACTATAATAATAATTGTAATTTCATTGATATTTTTCGGATGTACGAGTATTAAATGTCAATTTCTTAATAATCAACAACCTTATTGTTATTGCAATAGAATAATATAAATTTGCTTATGTATAATATTAAAATAAAAAAAAAAGTTTTTTTATAAAAGTTTTTTTATAGATTTTAAGATTTTTTGAAAAATAATAAAATGATTATCTAACTTTTTTTAATCAAGCATTAAGATGTTTGTTTTTATTTTTTAAAGTGATTTATTAAATAAATAAAAAAAATTTTTGTAATAAAATGTGTGTAATTAAAATAATCATTAATAATTCATGTTTTTTGAATTTTAATTATAATACAGAAAAATATTAAAAATATATATTTAAGCTGTTAGACTGTGTATTAATTTTGTCTTATATGATTTAAAATACATTTATTACAGCTGGTAGTATGATCCTAACAAAATTTATTTTAAGGGAAACTTTTAAATGTTAACTCGAAACTTTTTAAAATATACTGTACCGTGTAAATACTGTGTAAAATATACGGTTATTTTAATCTTTTATTATTAGTTCTATTTTCTATATTATTTAAAAAATTATTTAAATTATAAAAATTACATAATTAACGGTGATAAGTTTTTAAATGATTAATTATCTTAATTTTAAACATTTTTGTCCCGTTCAATGTTTTATATTAATAATATAAAACTAAATAACATAAATAGAAAAAAATTGTTAATTATTATTTTGACATTCAATTAAAATTTACAATTTCTATGTATTTCAATGTAAATCATATATGTCCTTTATATTATGATATATTTTGTAGCATCGATTACTTTTATCTAATTGTACTAATATTCTTCTTTTAATTTACATTATTTTATTTATTTACATTATATTTGTTATATCAAATAATATATTATTTGATATGTAAATATTGAAACATATCTTAATAACTTTATTGAATTTAAAAAAAGAGGTAGTTTATCATTTATCTGATATTTTTTGTATTTGCCGCAATTAATTAATGAAGAATTGTTACCAATGATCTACCAATAATCTTACCAATGATCGACCTAACTTTGACTTCGACAAAAGATAATCAGACAACTATTAGAATATCGTTTATAATTAGTATAGTTGTGATAAATAAGTTGGTAAAATATGTTAAAATTAATCAAGTTAGACAGGTAATTAACTGTCATGTTCTTTTTACCTAGACCTTAAAAGAAAATTTCATTATATTTTAGTATGTCGAAATTAACACGTTCTGTTTGGGAATTTTCTTCTAATTTTGTTTCAAATAAATATTTCTCACAACTTTTAAGGTAAGTAGATGAATATTAATAAAATTTTGATTTTTACAATTCTATCGCAAAATAATTGTATATTAGACTATTTGCTGCAATCACTATATTAAAAAATTTATAAATCAAATATTAGTACTTCATTTTATATTTCATATATTTATAATCCTAATTATACAGATTATTATATTTATAGAACGCCATGGATTTCAGCATCTGGTTTGAGACAGAAAAATGTTTCAACTATAGTAACTAACAATATTCCTCAAGAAGAGATTATTATTAGTGACAGTTGTGTAGACCGTTTGAAAGAAATTATAGAAGGAGATGATTGTTTAAGAGTAATAGTTGAAGGTGGTGGCTGTTCTGGCTTCCAATATAAATTTAATTTGGATCCTTGTATTAATGAAGATGACAAGTAAATATTGATTTCAGTTTAAAACTAAAATACAAAAATTTGTTGAATATCTATTAATGTTTCTTGAATAATATTATATTTAATATTTAAAATTTCATGAAAAAGAATATTTTTTTTAGTATGCATGATCCTATAGATTTTAATTATTTTTATATATAATAAATGTACATATAACATATTTTTACTTTAATAATATTTAGATTTATAATTAATTTTTGTTATAATTTATTCTAGCAGACTAAAATTCTATTCTTACATATTATTTAATTAAATTTATTAATATTAATTTTTATTTTGCTTAGGATTTTTCAAAAGAATGGAGTAAAAGTTTTAATAGATTCTACAACTTTAGAGTATATTAAAGGATCAACAATAGAATATCACAAAGAATTAATACGTTCTACATTTAGAATAATTAATAATCCCTTAGCAGAACAAGGCTGTAGCTGTGGGTCTAGTTTTACTATAAAAATTGACTGATTATTAACTAATTTACTTTAAAATTATTATTTAAATATCTAATAATGTAATTTGTAGGAATAAAAATTAATGGAAATTTCTGTTGAAATATTTAAAAAGTATACAATTTATTATATTTGTACATATATAATGCTCAATTACTGAACGTCAATCTTGTTTTTATTTAAAATTAATAAATAACACAAGATTAATTTAAGAAGATACTTGTTACTATTGCAAATAGGAGTAAATTGAAGTTTGATATTATTATTATAATATTTACATAAAATGGATTTCATGAAGAACATATTTATGTCACTAATGTATTAATATCATTGATATAAAATGGTAACTGAATGAGATTATTTTCCTTTTTTGCTACTCTGAAAAATACAAAATTATTGTTTTAACAATTATACAGATGTACAGATAATTATAATAATAATTATTATTAGATTTAATCATTATTAAATAAAATACAAATATGTTATTAATATTACTTTTGTGGAAAGTTCAAATTTTAGTTGTTGTATCTCTTCTGTTTGATATATGAGTTTTTCATTCATATTGGCTAGATGTTCACTCATAGTACTAAGTTGTGATTTATAATTTCCTTCTTGTATTTCTTTATCTTCTTGCAAGGATTTAGAACTTGAAAGAGCTTCTAATAATGTTGCTTCACATATTTCTCTTTTTTCTTCACTTCTATTTAAATGGGCATTAATTACTTCAATCTACAACATTTAAATAAATATTAATATAATTTAATGAATATTCAATATCATTTTTACATTTATAGAGTAATACACTTACATTTGCAGCTATAGCTAAATTTCTAACATGATATATTTGCTTTTCCATTATTAGCCTATTGATTTCGTGAAGAAAATATTCTTTAATTTTTGTTTCACGAGCTATAATCTCTTCTGATAGTGAAAAAGGCCCACTAAATGTTCCAATCTATAAAATTTATGTAATTTATAACATTTATTAATTAAAAATTGTTAAATATATTAGGGATTTCTTACAATTATTTATTCAATTTTATTTTAGATTAATGTAGAAAGATATAAATAAAAATTATTAACCATATTATTAACTTCAATTGGTTCTAGACTATTTATTTCAAATAAATTCTTTTCAATATTTTCTTTTTGATTTAACTCATCAAATTTAATTTTTATAATATTATATTCAGCTTTCCAATGATTTAGTTCTTTTTCTAATTCAGTTAATTTTGTAAAAGTAAAATTATCACAAAATTCATCTGGTGCAGTTCTCCAAATTTTCGTTAGAGGACCTATTTCCATAATGGATTTAGATGATCTTCGAGATGCTGAAGATAATGAAAATGTAGAAAGATCCTGTCTGTAATTTGAAACCCCTGATTTTAATTCTAAACCATAGTTGCTTGTTTTCCCATTTTCACTAGAGCATGAAATTGTTTTCTCTTGTTTTATGTTTTCATCGAGTTTCCTTTGAGTATTATTTTGTTCACTTTCAAATTTTTCTATTATTTCACTATATTTACTATCTAAATCAATATATGCTTTTTCTGAAAGCTCCAATTTATACTCTAAATGTTGTTTTTTATCAAGTAAGCTTTCAATTTCACTATTTTTATCACTAATTTGTGAAAGTAGTAGGGCATTTTCTACAATTTTTTTTTGAAATTCTTCATCAAGAATATCATTGGAGGTTGATGAAAATTGATCAAACTTATTTTCAATTCCTTTGCTTTTACCTTTTTTTGTTTTAGTTTGAATCTTATCAAGATCCTGAAAGTAATATTAGTTTTACTTCAATTCATTTTTCACAATAACTGACTTATAATGTACATCTTACTTCTTGCAAGACAGTAACTCGTTTTGTTAATTGTTGATTACGAAAACTAAGACTATCCAATTCTTGTTCTGCTCTTCTTAATTCAACCTCTTTTTCTTTTAGTTGTTCTTTAAGTTCTGTATTATGAGTTTGTTCATCAATCACAGCTTTTTTTAGGACATTTACTTGTGCACGTATCTAAGTCAAACATCATAAGTGAATTTAGGTTAATAATTTGATACATATAAAAGATATTTAAATGTTATTTATTAACTAAGTTATTTAGTTCACAAAATTACCAAATATGTACATAAAATGATTTTCATAATGAATAATTTTGAAATTATATCATTTATACAAAGAATTTTATTTATTGTATAAAATGAGCAAGTTTAAGCTGTTTTAAATACATATTTTTGTTGGCTTAAGCTTTTTTCTTATTATTAAAACGTTGATGCAACTATATTTAAAACTATTAACAGAAATTAATATATTACAATTTAGTTTTACTACCATAATAATATTAATTTGTATGCTTGCTTTGAAATTAATTAAATAAATTATTTGCAATGAAAACAACAAATTTATTTAAAAATGTTAATGTTTAAATAAATATTAAATATAATTAAATAATTATTTCATAAATAAAAGATAAATGAATAATGCAATATCTAATTTTAGAGAGCATTACTTTTGAATATTCTGTAGCAAGTTTTTGGTACTTGACTAATAGTTGTCCATTAGTATCCATTGCTTTCAAGTTTTTTCTTCGGATACTGTTCACAAATCAATGTTTATAGTTATAAGTAATCATTATAATAGTTTTGAGTTCAGAAATTCGGGGACGTATAGAGTGACATTTTCTTGGCACTTTCAATTTGCTTGATGTAAAACTGACAGTCTGTAACCAATTATTGTTATCAATGTGTCGATATAGGCTGTTGCACAAATGTCAAGCATGAATATGTGGAAAGGATAGTTACTATAAGATATAACATAATATATAATATAAATTTAGAACCACTATGTATGCTACTATATATTTTTATTGATATACACGATAGTTTAAGTAATTTCAGGTAGGAAGTTATAAAATTAATTCCGTAGAGCGTTTTTATAATTATGTTATTTTATCACGAGTTTGCAAATACTGTTGTCTAATATTCCGGAAGAAAGTTTATATCAAATTCTTTTTTCTATTTATTGGTTTAATATTTTTATCTATTTACGTTTCGAACACAAATGATAGTTTTCATGCATACCGCAACCGAGTACAGTCAATGACGTGTTGTCACTAATTATACAAACTAAGGTTTACTGGCGTCGTCCACGATGATGGTACTAATGATTGAGTTGATAATTTATTTTTTATAAATTTCATGCCTATTTAAATTAATTTTATAAAAATAGGGAATTAAAAAAAGCTATAAATCGATCCATTTAATAACATTCTAAGAAACTGTGTTTTAATTCATTTAATATATCTTATCTATAAAGTATATTAATCATTTTATAACCAATTACATTTAGATATAATTGATTTTACAAACTTTTATGTCGATATTCAAAATTTATTTATAATAAAAAATACTATTTGAACAATATTACTAAAATTAAAAAAAATATTGTACAATTGAGTGTTTTGAACAACTAAAAATTGTCAATAAAAATATTAATTTAATTATACTACTTAATAATCAATCATTGTTTTCAGATTTGTTTTTAAAATAAAGTAAAATAAAATAAATTATCTACCAAATTAATTGCTGTAGTGGAGAATCATTAGTAGATAATGAAGCTCTCTTTTTAAATAAATTTTTGTGAAAATATCAGTTTCTTTTTTATCATATTGAAAAAATTGTATTAGTTATTTATGAAAGTTTGCCAATACTGTACTTTTATTTACTTAAATTTTTTATAATAGAAAAGTGTTGAAAACTGTTATTTGACAATTCGTATAATATAAATAATTTCTTTGCACAAGGATTAATTAAAGTACAAAAATATATGAAGCTTTTTAAAGTGTAAAATTAATTACATACGATTATCAATAAATGTATGTTATTATGTATACTGTTATCAATCATAAATATAAAATTTATTTTAATGTTTTTGTTTAAGTTCTGGTATTATAGATCTTTTGCAATATACTATAATGTAATATAGGTTTATTTTGAATAGTACGCGCTATTGTATTAGGTTATTTGCATACAAAGTTGTCCCAAATTTACTTCAATTTGTAATGCTGCAAGCTTCACCAGTCTAGTATCAGTTATTTTCAGTTGCATTATTCATATTTATTATGTATAATTACGGCATTTATTAAGATTAATAAGTGTTTTATATCATGTACGACTTATATAATTGTTAATATTTTGTTCATTCTTATTAATTTACGTTTAACAAATAAATTAATTATTCTTATTAAATTATACACATTCGAAATTTAAATTAAAAAGATAATATTTTAATGTAAGGCTACTCAGTTTTTGTTAAGAGAAAAATATTGTTAAGTTCATATTGAATGCTTTACTGTTTCATTAATTAATTTTATAATCCAATGGTTTTTATTGTGTTTGATTATATAATTTTTAGATTTAGAAAGATACATAACTACGAATTGAATTAAAATTTGTATGACATCAAATAAATAATAGAATTTGCGTAAATTTTTCTATCCGTTAAACAATGCCGTTAACATTTAGAGTTTTTATTACTTCATTTTGTAAAATAAAATGTACATATCTTCATGTGAGAGAATAAAACAATAGCTAGTTTATTAAACTTGCAAAGCAGTAAACGAATATAACTGTAATCTGTATTTTCAAAAGAAAATAGTACTAAATGCAAATTGGAAACAGTTATTTAAGTATATGCATACATTGAAGATATAAATATTTTTAATAATTTTTTAAATAATGTTTATTTAGTATCAATAGTAAATACTATTGGAAAAAAATGTTTCATATCATCCTGATAGTAATACTTAATTAAACTAAATATGGAAAATATCGAAAATTCATTTTACTTCAAGATTATTATTGAAGATTACAAATAAGATCTGAAACTTATTATTATATAATTTGATAAATTTTTGAAAGCATCTGAATCAAAAATGTCCTTTGTGTAAAAGAGCTTGCAAAAATGTTCTTTAATATAGTTATATTACACAAGTTATAGCATTGTTTGGAATTCCAACTATCCGGATGCTCAGGAGACCAAGATGTTTGGATCAGACCGTATCACCGGTTTAATGGTGTGGGGGGGGGCGAAGGAGAGGTTAATGCAGTATAAGAATAGCGGGGCATACAAGACAGTATCGGCGCCCTTTTTAGCGGTCTTATAATAATCAAGTTTCAGAGGACTCACAGATAATGTCGGTGAATCAGGGTTGAATATTTGTGAATAATGTTCCATTTATAGGTGGGCTGTCAAGTTGCTACTACTAGTGATATTCTGGCGCGGGCTTTTGGGATGCATTGATTGTCATCCTGCGTTGTTTATTTCGGCCACGAGTCTGAATAGTGCAACCATGGAGGTCTCGTCCACCATAGTGCGTGATTCGTAAGTTGTGCAGTGGTCAATCTGCGGGATGCACGGTCGATAGGGTTTGAAGTGCCTGGAATATATTTCCATTGGGCATCAGCGGTAAGTTCTTGTATTTGAGTAACTTTGTTTCTTATGAAATCCTTCCAGCGTGATCCATGTGTCATTATCAAGGTGAGGATTACTTGTGAATCTGTCCATGAGTATGGTGTTTTTGTCTTTGTCCTTAGCGTATTTTTTACGTATCACATGAGTTTTGTTAGGAGTAATTCCAGTCTTGGAATTGTGATCCATTTTAGCAGGACTACCTTAGTTTTTGAGTAAGTTAGGGTGACTATGGAGCTATTTAGGTTGTGGACGACGAGGTAGATAACTGCCGCCATTGCTAATTGAGAGGCATCAGAGATGGTTGAAGAGAGTGATGGTTGAATTTGAGCGCAGAATGGCGCGAAGATTAATTCGTCGACACTCGCTTAGTTTGTTGCTTTAATTCATAAGCGTCCGAACTTGAACTAAGGAGAGGGTTTGTCGACAAGACGCCTTTTAGTGGGCGCGAACTTGGCGACGCGTACTGGAATCTATTCTGCACTGTCGCTTTGGGGAGAGCCTCTTCTTCCTTAGTTGCTTGTCGATGTCATAATCTCTGAATCTCAGAGTATGTAATTATTGTAATAATAATATTACTTACGAAGACTACTGGTATATTTGAAATTGGGACCTCCTTGTTCTTTCTTCAAGGGGGCTTGTCACTGGACACTTGTCGTTGGAATGTGTCGCCCGCCAATACGACTTGTAACTATAACTGTGTTGAATTACGTTAATAGGAAGCTGCCAGCGTCTTCGGACTTCGATAAGGTAATGCGTCTCCCGCCAATAGAACTTATAACTATAGCTTTGTTTGAACTAAGTCAATAGGAAACTGCCAGCGTCTTCGGACTCCGATAACGGAATGTATCTCCCGCCAATATGACTTGTAACTATAGTTGCCTTGAACTAAGTTAATAGAAGACTTCCACTTCTTAATTAAATAAGTACTGTATCGAGAGTGATGAATCTTGAAAAATACGCCCCTTAAATACATTTGCTGACCATGAACTTCGCTCGAACCCTGTTCGATTTTAAAGGGTTAGCTTATGGCTCGAACTACCAATTCAATAGTTCAGTGGATTAGTCTCTCGGTAGGATAATTTTAAAGGAAATCAATAACAGACAAGGCTGAAAAATATAATATATTTATTAAAAACAAGGTTAATTATTATAAACAATTATTATAATATTGCACCGTTGTGTAGAAATAAATAATTCTGTTGGATTATTCAAATGATGTGTTCTTGTGATTCTTATGCTATGAAGGCTTGTATGGATATTACTGTGTTGCTTTGAGGTTATGCTGATGTTGTCAATGTCAGCTGATGTCGTCAGTCAAGCTCGAACCCTGTTCGATTTTAAAGGGTTAGCTTATGGCTCGCACTACCAATTCAATAGTTCAGTGGATTAGTCTCTCGGGTCTGTTAGTCGATCTGTGTTGGTCTTGTGTAACCAATGTGTGTGAACCACAGTGACTCTTGAGTCAGCTGTTCAGGGCCTGTACGGTTCCGAAGTGTTCTTCGGAAGAGTGCTAGTGTGCCCTGTTTGTGCTAGCGGGCCTGTACGATGTCGAGTGGTTAGTTCGAGAGAGCGTAAGTGTGCCCTGTTTGTGCTAGCGGGCCTGTACGATGTCGAGTGGTTAGTTCGAGAGAGCGTAAGTGTGCCCTGTTTGTGCTAGCGGGCCTGTACGATGTCGAGTGGTTAGTTCGAGAGAGCGTAAGTGTGCCCTGTTTGTGCTAGCGGGCCTGTACGATGTCGAGTGGTTAGTTCGAGAGAGCGTAAGTGTGCCCTGTTTGTGCTAGCGGGCCTGTACGATGTCGAGTGGTTAGTTCGAGAGAGCGTAAGTGTGCCCTGTTTGTGCTAGCGGGCCTGTACGATGTCGAGTGGTTAGTTCGAGAGAGCGTAAGTGTGCCCTGTTTGTGCTAGCGGGCCTGTACGATGTCGAGTGGTTAGTTCGAGAGAGCGTAAGTGTGCCCTGTTTGTGCTAGCGGGCCTGTACGATGTCGAGCGGCTAGTTCGAGAGAGCGTAATTGTGCCCAGGTTGTGCTAGCGGGCCGGTACGATGTCGAATGGTTCGAGAGAGCTTAAGTGTGCCCTGGTTCTGCTTGCGGGCCTGTACGATTCCGAAGTGTTCTTCGGCAGAGTGCTAGTGTGCCCTGTTTGTGCTAGCGGGCCTGTACGATGTCGAGAGATCAGTTCGAGAGAGCGTAAGTGTGCCCGATCGACAATAGCGCGAGATGTGACTTGTTTATTTATTAATACAAAGATGTACCTGGTGAACTGCAGGTTGGATGTATTCGATGCTGTGTATGTAATGTTCCCTTTGATTACAATTCCATTGGCTTCACTGTAATCACTTATTAAAGAACGGCCGATTATCTTTTCTATGCACGCGGGTACTCTTTACTATGCTGCCGAAAATATGGCCACGCGGCGTCTTTACAGTATACTATGCACTGACCGGCAGTTACGCTTGATTGAGAGCGAAGTGATTTTACGAATGAGCGTCGCCTCATGGCGCGTTGCGTTTAAATGTCCTTTTTTTGTGAGTGCTGGTAGTAAAATTATATTTCAAATCGTAAACTTGCTCGGACTTACCGACTTTTGTTTGTAAACATTTTGCTCGAGTACCCGCCTCGGTCCGCACGTGCGGATCAGCCTAGGCGCACGTGGTGGCCAGCCTTGCTGCACGCACGGTCAGTCTAGGCGCACATGCGGTACGCCGGGCTGCGTAAATGACCTTTCTTTTGTTTGAAATTCATGGGACTGCTTCAATCCCGAACAGTTACAATATGATTCCGATACATTATATTTAGATTAAGGTGTAATATTTGAATTATACGTTACGTGCTATGTTCGCATAGCAACAAAAGAAGCTTCTCGAACGTACTAAAGCTTGCTTTGAGAGAATTCACCAGAACTTCCAAGAATTACAATGCTAAATGCACGCAATCATATATAAGGAGCATCAAACGACGAAAAAAATTAGTCTTGTTGAGTGATTCAAGTGAAATTAGTGCCAATGAAAGTACCAGTGAAAGTTGTACTCGTCTTAGGGAATCTGCGCAGGGTATACTCATTTGTTTATATTGATTATTCTATATTGCTGGCCAAGCTGTCGGTGCGTCCTCCGCAACGTGATTCTAGTCAGATCGCACTGAGGGCAACGACATAGCCTGGCATCACCAGCAAACTATTTATATCATTTATTGTTATTACGGCTCAGCGCCGAGACTATTGGTCAGGACTTTACAACTTGATTCTTATCAGACCGCGAAAGAGGGCGCCTATACTGTTAGATAGTCTCCACTAATAATCGTCGATGAGAATTCTTGTGGCTTCGCGACTCTTGCGATTCTTTCTCCTACTAATATCGCCGATGAGAGCGCCCACGGTCTCGTGATTCTTGCGATTCTCTCCCCCATAAAGAACAATAAAACATGCTTAGTATAACCAGCCCAGTTTTTTGCCTTGCACTGCCGGACGACGTTTAATAGTTTATGATCAACTGTTGGAATCACGACGAACTCAAAAATTCTCATAACGACTGGTAAAAACAACTACCAATGTAACATAACTTTAAATAAAAGTCACTAAAAACCAATTGTGTTTACACTGAATTAATGCATTAACCTCTCACTCATCCCCCCTCTCCAACATAATCCAACCACCTTGGTCGTCGGACCATTATGGTGGCTGGAATTCCAAACAAACCCTTTTGGTAACTGTATCGACTCCAAATGGTATAAGATTCTGTATTTAGTTATCTTATCTTTTTAGTAGAGCATTGATTAAAGAATTGATATGAATGAATTCCTATAGTAATATTTAAAATACAAATTTTAGAATTAAAAACAATTATTTTATAGTGTTTTTCATTATCTTGATTTTTATTTGAGATTGATAAATTACAAAGTTTATTATGATTTATTCGTATTCAATAAAACATGTGTTTGCAAATCCAGTCACCTGGTGTGGTCAGGAGACCAAGGTGGATGGATTGGACCATACCACCGGTTTAATGGTGGAAAGGGGGGAGGGATGAGTGAGAGATTCATGTATCAATTCAGTATAATAACAATTAGTTTTCATGACCTTTATTTAAGGTAATGTTACAATTTGATCAATGTTTCACCGTTAATTGTGAGTATTGATGAGCACGTCGTGATCTTGACAGGTGGCAGAGAAATTACAGGGCCTTGTTCGGCTGTGCGAGGTGAGACTGATCTTATCTGCGGACGTGTGGGAAGTCGTAGCGCCTCTGTGGCAGTATTACGGAAATTCCTCTACCAACTGTTAGGACCACACGAGGATCTCAACAATACTCACTATTACCGATGAAACATTGATCAATTGCAACTTAACCTTAAATAAAAGTCATGAAAATCAATTTTGCTTATACTGAATTGATGCATTAATCTCTCACCCCCCTCTAGTAAAACGGGGGTATGGTCTAATCCAACCACCTTAGTCTCCTGACCATCGGGTGGCTGGAATTCCAAACAGTACGTTATCGTTGTTTTTCATATTTCTCTATAATATAAAAACACACATAAAGGAAAACATAATGAGTTACTCAACAGTAACGAAAAAACAGTTATTGTTATTATATCGCTTGAATGAAGTTTGTTCTAATATAAATGATTTGTATCATAAAAAATAAAGAGTTAAGAAAAGAAACACAAAGTGTTAGCTATCATGTGGAATTTTTTTTAAGTACGTGAGCGATCGAAATGTTACAATTAGGTACCATGTATTGTAATAAACATAAAAATTTGTAGTACGCAATTATAAAGCAGGCTTCGTGTTTCGTTTTATTAAATAGCTTGATGTACATAAAGCCTGCCTGGTGAGACCGTGTATGACTAGGCCGTGAAGCACAAAATCGAACACTAATAATAAAGCTTACTTGGAAGTTGTAGTGTTACCGTCTCT
This sequence comes from Ceratosolen solmsi marchali, assembly GCF_000503995.2. Taxonomy (NCBI): domain Eukaryota; kingdom Metazoa; phylum Arthropoda; class Insecta; order Hymenoptera; family Agaonidae; genus Ceratosolen; species Ceratosolen solmsi. The sequence continues at coordinate 313,559 of NW_011948455.1, forward strand.
GTTTCTTTTCAAAAGTATGAACAGGAAGCTTCCTTGTACTAACTACTTGTACTCAGTAGATTGAATTTTCTCCGTTTCTCTTCATAAGCATGACGGGAAGCTCCTTGAGCACTAATTGCCTGGAGAGATCGAATATGACTGGGTTATGAAGCACAGAATAGAATACTACTTTACAAGACTCAGCTGATTGACTTTTCTATTTTCCTCCTTTTTGAGGTCTTCAAAAAGAGAAGTGAATAAGTAAATAATAAGAAATAAGAATAAGTGTTAAGACGTTGTACCTGTCCTTCTTAATTAGTTCACTGATCCAGTTCCACTATCTTCTTTCTTGTGTCCATTCAAAGCACGGCCTTTCAGCAGCATGATTGACCATGCACGGCTCTTTTCCCAACTTCAATAAACAATATGCGGATTGTCTTGTGTGAATGACACGTGTACCGCTTTCCCGATGTCTCACGTGAGGGGTTTTGGGTTGCAGTGAATTTTAGGAAATGTTTTCTGTTCAATAGTTACGTACATCTGACACTCTCAGTTGTCCTATCATAGAAAGACTCGATGTGTTCTTACCAGCAAACAGTCAGGTCATTAACGTGACAAACAATGAGCGCATTGGTGATGCAAAATAAATAGCACGACTAATTTATGAGTGTTTTCCAGATGTACTGACCTTTTCAAGTCTCCGACGACTGTGGGAAAGTTTTCGTCGAAGTTTTATATGAACTCCGGCTGGATATTTAGATAAACAGAAATTTTCATAAGACTAACAAAGATTTAACAATATTACTTTGTCAGATGTTTTATTGCATTGAAAAAGGTCTCGCAATCCCGAACAGTGATAGATATATAGAAAATAACTGTTAATTTCCGCGGAAAGCATATTAAATACCTTTTTAGGTGCTATATTTTTCTAAATTCTAAAGTTCTAACATAGAATAATGTTAAATACTTTATATAATTATTCTAATCTGTTTTAATTATCTTAAAAATGACATGGTTTTTTATTATTAATATTTAAAAGATAGTTGTTAATTAAAAGAAATAATATACAAATGTAAAGGAAGATATTTAAAAACAATAATAGATAATGTAAAGATTTTTAAACTATTGAGTTTTTTTTAAAAATTGACATTATTTGTAGTATATATGCTTTTTGCTATTAATACATATAAACGCGCGATGAACTTGCGTGTGTGATAAGTAGATAATTAACATAACTAAATAGTACAGGAAAATAGTAAAAGCGACATAGAAGCGTTATAAATCATTAACTACTAAATTATGAAATTAAATATGTAATTTTTATTTATATAATTTAAATTAAAATTATAATCGTACTTATTATAATAATGTATGAATAATTTATTTGATCATTTTTAATATTTTTTATTATCTTTCAAAATTAAATACTATTTCTTTTTGTTTCAATATAATTTAAACATTTATTTTACTAATTATTTATTAAGTGAATTATATTATATACGTAAATTAGTTATCAATATCTTAAAAATTATCGCGGTGTAAAACAGATTGGATATATTTATACTTTCAAGAAGAATATTTAATTTAATGAATTCTCTGGATTTCTCTCGAAAAGAAAATGAGAAACTGATGAAAGGACGTATGTGTTTAAAGGAAGAAAATGCTTCAACGAAAATATTACTAGTATGATGATTACTTTGTTGCACTGTATATCTGTCACATGTTCCGAGAAAAAGCGTTTTCATCACTTCAATTTATATGTACATATTTACACGTATAAGTTCGTTAGCAGTTGCAAGTTTCAAAAAGTATTTCAACGTGAAGTTCAGCATACTTTTAGATTACTTTCGGATTGCAGCATAGCTTGCTTTTCGCTACTTTAATGTACTATGGAAAATAAACTACTTTTAAGTTTAAATTATTATTGAATTTAATTAAAATAAGTTTAATTAAACTATTAAGTTTTATGTCAAGAGTTTAAGTTTATAGATATTATAAAAATGTAGAGCAGAAAAATTAAAAATAACAATACCGCTTTTCCAAATTTATTGAAAATAAATATTATTAATATTTTATTAATGCGTATGTTTAGGAAATTAAAAAAATGTCTCTATTTTGTGTTCTAATCAAACAAATTCTAATCAATTCTATATCTTCTTCAATATACAATATGATTCTTATGACAAAAAAGTATTTATTAATAACATCTATTTATTACATGATACGTTAGTCAATAAGTTTCTTCAATCAGGTATGTAATGTTTCTTAATATTTATAAATCTTGTATAATTAATTAATTATTAAAAATGTTAACTTATCGTCCTTCCTTAGTAAAACATTTTCTTAAATTTTGTCAGATTAACATACAAAATAAAAATTTCCGTAGGTAATGAAATTTTTATTTAGATTCATATATGTAAATGCTCTATGCTCCATTAAAAATAATAGAAAAATATCTTCGTACATTTAATAAAATTTATACAGAATAGGAAATGAGAAAAATGAAATAAAATATACATTTTTATATTTAGATTAATTTAGTTTTTTAACAGTGGTATTATATTATTGTATCGTAAATAAAAAGAAAAAGAAAATCAATTGAATGGATTATCAACATATTAACATTAATAAGATTTTAAATAATCTCATTTAACTGAATATTAGAATAAAATGAAAAAAATTAAGTTTGCTCTTTTCTTACTAGAAAAGATCAAGGCAGTAAAAACAGGTATTGATAAATAATAGCAACTCAAATGTACATAAAATTTTTTTATTAAATTATTAAAATTTAAAATAAAAATATTTGAAGAATAATTAAATTATTTACATGTTTAACATATTTATTATAAATAGTTGTGGATTCATTTAATTCATTTAATTATACTCATTTTTATACTTAATTATTATCAACTAGAGATTTAAGAGATTTTATGGAATTACTTATTTAGAAGTTATTCTGTATTATAAATACAAATTAAGCAGACAGCAGAATATTAAATCTCCATTATAATAGATTAACCAACGTTACGTTTAAATACACAAGCTTCTATTATTTTCGAAATTATGCTAATTTAATTTATAATTTATCTAAAATAATGTTACGTTTAAATTTAAAATTAATTTGCAACTAGGAAAAGTTAGTAAAAAAGTATAAGTAAAAATGTATCACATCTTTTTTTTATTTCTCTTTTGGTATATCTTGTAGTTTTAATTGATATGAAACAACGAAAGCGTATACAGTAAGTACCCTTTTGTTACAATGTATAATTCGGAGAATAAAAATTTAAAGATTGTGAACATAAATTAGTAACGGTATGCAAATAGTAAATACGCATGTGTGTAAACATATATATATATATATATATAGCATATGGTAAGTCATACAGTTTTGTTAAGATCATTTTTTCTATATAAGTCAGAAAGCAGCTATGGTGAAACGGAAAGAAAGAAGAAAATCATGAACAATATTTAAAAAAATGAGATTTCAAGATAAATACGTTAAAACTCAACTATAACATTTCAAATGAAGCCTTAATTAAATAAGAGTGAAAAGCGAAACTGTAAAAGTCACGAAACGAAAAGACAACAGCAGTTGATAAAATTAAATGTATCAAGGAGATTTCTCAGTGAAATTATTTGATCGAATAAGATTAAAGTTCATTTAAATTTTATTATTCCATTTATCATAATCATATCATAATTATTTTATCATATAATTTAAATCAAATTATAAAAGTATAATAAATATTTGTTAAGTTGCAAATTCGGAAAAGCCAGTACATCCGAAATGAGTGCAGAATCAACTCCATTGTTTCTTGCATCACAGTCGAACCCATTGATCTAGCGATATGATGGGCCCTTTGTCTTCAGCTAACAAAGCTGGCGCGTAGGTATTTTATGCAAGCGCACCATGAGATAGGCGCTACTCAGCCATGAGCTAGTCAACTAAGACGCTAATCAGCCAAAACGAGTCACTCGAGCTATCGCACACACTGTCAGCAGAGCCGCTACGGAAGGTACACTCAACAGCTTCATACTGAGTTTTGTCTCATTTTTACCAGTGCCCCAAGCACGAAGCTGTTGCAGGCCTTCGTATCCTTCCACACTACAAGATATTTTGGAGGAGACCAGCTATCAAGTTACCACCACGTGGCACCACACGAAGATGTATTAAAAGATTTACGGCCTGTCACTCTCAGTGTAGTATTCACCACTAAGCGTACTACATCAAAAGGATCCAGAGACTTACGACCCCCTACCTCTACATGTAGTGATGCTGACATCACGTGACAGTAACTAAGAAACGGCTAGATCTCACCGACTGTCATTGTCAACGTAGAATCATTATATTGTAGTTATAAAATAAGTGAAACACCAAGCATGGAAAGCAGACATATTAAATACTGAATTCAAGCGCTACCCCCTTCACTTGCCCACACTTTTCTCCCACCAGGCAACTGGTGGCCATAGACTAATTCTCATCATTTTTGTCCTTCGAGCCGGACGAGTGGAATTCTAAATACAATTGTTTGATTAAATAATAAATTTTTTTTCTTATAAATAGTAATGTTCAGGATTGGAGCAATTTCCAAGAACTTTAAAATGGAAAATGTACAAGCCTTCTGACATCTATGTTTGTAAACATTTATCCTGTAAATTCTCGTATATACTATGTATTAATTTTCAAGTGTCCGAATAACATTTCCTCATAGCAACATCGATTTAAAATTGTCGAACCTTCCAAATCTTTGTCTTTCTGGAATCGCCGAATTTTCTACAGCTTAGCTTCCGAAATCCCAGAATTTCGGCTTAGCAAAAAGCCGATGCATTGTTGTCAGCTTAGTAAGCTGCCGCGCGGATATTTAAGAGCAGCTCACCATTCTTCTACACTCACTGTAAATTTTTTAATCAATCAGTTATCAGTTATCATTCTACACAGCAACCACATTCCACCATATATCAGTCAGTCAGTTTTACTCATTACACGTATATAATTCAGCTAGACTTCGCAACAATAGTTAGTAAGCCAAATACAGTGAAGCCAATACATTTAATAACTGTTTAAGTGCGCTATAGTTCAACCACAAGAGTGCTGATTTCATTCCAAAAATGATCACGAAATAAGAAGCGTAATATCAGTGGACTCATCACAGAATTCGGTAAGACCAATAAATTCTATGAATTGAATAAAAAAAGAAAACATTTATTGAAAGCGCGAAATCACCAGCCACGTCCGATTGATGGTGCGAACGCACCAGCTGCGATAGGAAGTTATTGAAGGATCGAACGCGTCCGCCACGTACGGAATTGATTGAAGGCATGAACGTGCCAGTCGTCACAGGCATTACATGAAGAAGTACCAGAGATTTACTTACTTTCAGTGTAATTATTTACCATCAAACGCACTAGGTCAAGGATCAGAAGATTTATAACCTCCTACCTCTGTATGTAGTGCATACTAATATCACGTGACAACTACCACCGAACTGCAAGATGTCACATATTCTCAAACAATCTTAGAATCATATTTATTGTGTAGTCTGTAAAATAAAGGAAATAAACAGCACGATATGTAAATGTGTTAATTATTGAACAAATGCGCTAATCCTTACACTTGCCCGCTATCCTCCCGCCGAACATCTGGGAGTTTTTAGTCTAATCCTAGACAAGTACTTTTCAAACAATAAAATGTAACATATTTATTAAATTAATGAATAAAGACTAAAATAATTATCTTGAAAAATATTTTATACGATATTACATAGACTATTAGATAAACGTAGTAATTCATAAAAATATTTACTAATTTTGTTTATTTAAAATTGTTCATCTTTTTCAATAATAAATAATATACAGTTTATCCAAAATATAGAATTTTTTAAAAAATTTAGAAATAACTCATTTTAAATATATAATTTATGATAAACAATACTATTATTCATTATTTATTCATTTAAAATAATATTTTTATATATAAGAGATATAAAATTAATACAATTAAAACTGCTCGAGATTGCGAGAACCTTTCCAAGTTGTTAAACTTCTAGCAAACCGAAAATCATTAAACAGTTGGAAGACTTCTAAAAACTTCCTACTCATAAAACCACCACCAGGGTCAGTGAACTATTTAAGAGTAATAATAATAAGATTTAAGTACTCACGTTGAAGTCCTCAAGGAAGAAGGATGAAAATAAAAGAGAAGTTCCCTCAGCGGAGATTGAAGGCAAGTCTTCGTTTATAAGCTCATCAACTCAAGGCGCCATAGCCACCATCTCTCACCCAAGGTCTCTCCAAGGGCCAGGTCATTGAGCACACTTCAAGGATCAAGGCCGTTTCAAGGTACACACAACATTATCCTATCTAATTCCACTGCCTGTGTCCAAGGAGAATCTCGCTCGTGCCTACCTCACATGAAGCCAATCTTCGCGCCATTCAGCGAAAATTCTAAATGCATATTTCAATAACGTTTGATTATTAAATATATGTATAGTAAATTTATTAATGATTTATTCGATATATTGTTAATTTAAGATTTGCTGTAAACTTAAGTATAGTTATAAGAAAATAATTTATTTTTTACATTTTTTTTAATTTTTCTTTATAAAATAATATGACTTTATAAAGTTCGTTTGATTTGGATAAAATATAATTTCTATTTCAGAATATTTTAATAAAAATGACAAAATTTTTTGTCTAAAAACACTAATTATTTTTAGAATAATAATAATATGAATGTTAAAAGTATTAAAATTTCTTAATGGTATTATTAAGAATTTAATTTAATATAAACTTAAAATTAAAATATTGTTTTAAATGCTTTTTTAAAATTTGATGATACATTAAATTTATTAGAGGATTGGTAAAATTGATTAAATGATCATATTTGAAATTATTTTAACTCATTAAATAAATATCAATTATATTTTTAAATATTTAATTAACTTGAAGTTCATTTTAATTTTAACTATTAATTAGATAAAAATAATTGATTAATTTTGATTGTTTTAGTTCAATTTAATAAAATTATATATCAGCTATTTATGTATTTCAAAATATAATAAAATGAAAAAAAAATACTACAATGTTTTAAGTTCCAACTAATACTATTAATTACTAGCTTATATTTTTCTAGTTGGTATGATTTAAGATAATTGATTTAATTTTTCAATAACATTAATAATGACTCAATATAGTACCAATAGAATTTCAAAACTAAAAAAAGGGAAAAGAAATTAGGGTAATGTGGAGAAATTAATTGTAATGCAAGTAAATAGAAGTAGTCAATTTATGTAATTACTTCCGTTATTATGTTTTTATTTAGATCAAGAAATGGAAACCTCTGGATTAATTAGTGTAAGGTGACTTAATATGTACGTTTATTTTACTGAAAACTGGTTTTCAATTCCATAAAATAATATTGCTCTTTTTGCTTATTACGTACATCTATTATTTATTTGTGTATATAATTAAAAAGTAGATATTTTAATACTTCAATATTTTATTCATTTTTATAGCTCATAGTCTATACATTCTTTTTATTTTTACAACTTTTTATACCTTAGCTTTTTTAATTTATTATTAAAGTAAAGTAATATATTATCATTGCTATTTCTTATATCTTTCTTATTACGAAGGCGTTAATATAATTACAGTTGTTACTATTATTACAAATATATATGCATGCTATATGTATTATTAAAATATCATTCTATTATTAACATGCTATGTCTATTATTAATGAGTTATTATATTACAATTTGTACCAAATGTTTTCGCAGTTCCGGCTTGTTTTACCAAGGCCGGTTCGAAGGATATAAATTGATGCCGTTGACAACTCAGAGACCACGGGTTTTGTGTAGTAGCGATGAAAGGGCCAAGTGGAAGGGATATTATAATAATACAATATAAATATGGCTGACGTATATGCTGTTTATTCTGTTATTTATTCGATGACAAGGTTGACTAGTATTACTATTATTAATTATAGAAATAATTCTTGCGGTGGATTAATGTACACACTCATCTATGCAGCGTGATGGTTGAATTTGAGCGCAGAATGGGGCGAAGTTTGATTCGTCGACACTCGCGCTGTTGGACGAGCATGTGCGTAATTGAGGTTATGGTTGGTATGTAGCGCGACACATGTAACTGTTGTTATTTAAGAAAAATAGTCGTATTGTAGCAAGCGTACCTTGTCCTGAATTGGCGTACTGCAATATATTCAGATGAAAGTAAGATTTTGAAGAGCCTTTACCTCATGAAGGATACTGCTACTTGTTGTGTCTTTTGCGAGCGTTGAATAGCACGCTGTGGTTTCATAAGGGTCAGACTTTTCACTAAGATGACGATAAAGGTCGGTAAGTCCCGCATCAGATGATGCGACCTTGACGACAAGCTTGGAATTATTCCGCACTGTCTCTCTGGTGAGAGCCCCTTCTTCGTGGTTGATGGTCGAAGACCATCTTAATCTTAAGTTTTATTTAATTACTGTAGTGGTGATACTACTTACAAAGACTAATCATTGACTCGTCTCCGGATTCTGATATGCTGATTGTCGTCGCTCCCTTTAAACTTGTAACGACCGTTTCTTGAACTGCGTTAATGGACATACGGGGAGATGTCGTCGTTCTTCTGGGACGTGTAACTACTGTTGCTTGAACAGCGTTAATGGATAATCCGATAAGTGGAAGTCGTCCCTTCTTTGAACATGTAACGACGGCTTGTTGACCTGCGTTAGTAGACATACGGGTGTATGTCCTCGTTCTTCTGGGACGTGTAACTACTGTTGCCTTGAACAGCGTTAATGGATAATCCGATAAGTGGAAGTCGTCGCTTCTTTCAACATGTAACGACGGCTTGTTGACCTGCGTTAGTAGACATACGGGTATATGTCCTCGTTCCTCTAGGAGGTGTAACTACTGTTCCCGTGACAGCGTTAATGGACTTCCACTTGACATTTATTTGAATAAGAACTATATCGAGAGTGATGAATCTTGGAAAATACGTCCCTTAAATACATTTGCTGACCATGAACTTCACTTGAACCCCTTCCCTTAATTTTCGTCCAATCAGAGACTCCTCCCTTACAGAGCTAGGGCAGCGCCTCTTGTGGCTTCATAGTTAATTAAGGGCCTAGTCGTCTTTTGGTCTTCATGCAAGAACAGTTCTCGTTGCCGCTGACGCATCTGGCGACAGCATGACAAATTGTCGACAGGGGGGGGGGTCCGCTAGTACATATTGCTTGAAGTAGTTACCGTGCGGAGCAAATTCGTACAGTTTATTGTATTGTTTTTCCAGATGTTTTATGAAACTGTTGCTAGGTAGATGCGAGCAAGAAAGTTTTGAAATCTAAACACATATTTTACGATATTGTTTTGCCAGATGTTATATTGCATTGAAAAAAAGGTCTCGCAATCTCGAACACAATTTATTAAAATTATATGTATTGATAAATGTTAATTATATTAAAAAATATTAAGAAAATTTCTGTGATTATGGATTAACTTCTCTAATTAAAGGATTAGATCTTAGTATTTGAAAATAGAAAATCGTTACTTTTCGTACTTTTCAAATAAATTTGCGTATTCTCTTATATTTCAGCTTATATCTAAGAGCAAAGTCAAAGCGAAAAATCTCAGATATGCTGAAGCACAAATGTATGATATCAATGAATTTTGTAAAAAGGAATAGAAAAATAGTTTGTATTGCACAACTATAAGTGTACAAAGTAGGCGATATAAGGGCCAACAACTGCTACACTGCGAGAATGATTCCAATTTGGGCAATAGTGCTGCATTTAATTTCAGTAAACTTCGAAAAAACGCACAAAATTCATATTGCTTACCTTTGCTTCTACTTACTACATAAGTATTCAACTTTACATTCTCGTTTATTTGTTTGTGGATTCCATAAAAATACCCATGTTCTACCAATTTCATTTAAATTTACTACATCCTGCATTTTTTAATCGTAAGTAGAGCATGTTATACTTTACATTTTTTCATTTTCTCACTATTTAGCTCATACCTTTTATTAATTTAAAATTTACAAAATATATAACAGTCATCAAAATACAAAAGCAATATAATAGAGATGGCGACAACAGGGATAACGTCGGGAGCAGCAGATGTAAAGATATCGAGGTAGATTTTATTCTAGAATGGTTTCACTGAAAAACTATCTCTTGGAATACAAGGCTTTGAACATGAAACCATTTTATGAAATTATATATTTTTATTATTATTAATACGAATGTCTCAGCTTATTTTAAAATTTTCTTTAATTTCACTCTCTTTCATTCATTCCTAATTGCACGTTTTTTGTATTTGCGTCATATTATGTTCTCAATATTCTTCATTAATAAATATATTTGTTAAAATTTGGAAAAAAGTTATTATACTTTTTTTAATTAACGATAATGATTGTCTATTGATAATTAAAATTCTAATGTTATAAAAGTCATTAACAATTAAGAAAACTAGATTTTCAATAATTTTCAGAAATATTTTTTTATATAATTCAAATTAATCAAAATAGTGAATTAACAATGTTTTAAAAAAATATATATTAATTATATATATATTTATATATTAAAAATATATAAATGAATATACAAATATCGTTTATACTTTATTGTAAATAGAACATTGCAGTAAATGGAAAATAATCAAGTACGATATTTTATTTATATAATCTCTTAATTAAAACGCTTATTAGGAAGAAATGTAAAAATTTCTTGTTTAACCTTTGTAATTGTGTAATATTTTACGTATAATATTGTAGATGATGCTAAAGTATGCTTAAATATTATGCTATTTAATGAAAATAAGAGTTTCATAAAAGTTCGTCTGTGTATGAAAAATAAAAAAAAAAATTGAGAAAAGAGATGAAAAAGAGTCCGGGAAGCTGCATTTGTACGAGCAGCATAAAATGAAGAGGCAAAGAAAGAGAGAGAGAGAGAGAGAGAGAGAGAGAGAGAGAGAGAGAGAGAGAGATGTGTATGACAATGCATATCTGAATACAAGCTTTTTAGTTGAATAATGTGGGAATACTTGTTCCCTGATTGCCCTTTTCAACTAATAAAGCAAACTTCTACTTTATAGAAGAATGATAATAATAAAAAATGATATGAAACATTTTGTAGCAAAAAAGTCGGCGACACAATACTGGATAAAGCAACACTATTTACATCATACAATTTTAAGCTGCTTCAATTGTAAGAAATTGTTGAGTACCGATGCTTTTTTCGCTATTGTTTGCCACTTTATTTACTTTTACTCTCTCTTTATTTTTTGCTATAATATTTATAAATGTTTTATACTTTTTCTCTTTTTTTTCTTTTAAATTTTCTTCTTAAATTTTCTTATATATTTCGTTGTTATCGTCTATTAACTCTTGTTACAATAAATTTTAAATTATAAGAAGAAGAATGAAATAAGAAAGAGAATAGTAAAATAAAAAAGTAATTTTATAAAAATGCAATTCGAATTTTGTTTTGTGCGCTTTTATTATTTAATTTTGTTTTACTGATCGATTGTATATTAAATTTTTTAATGTATAATTCAATGAATCTTTCATTTAGTATTATTAATATTTTTTTATTAAATGATTAAACATCAGGCATGGTTTATCCAAAATTTAGATAATACTTAAGAAGCTGTTAGGTTGCAAGTTATTCGTTTTCTACTTCATCGATCGAATTCAGTCTTACTTCATGTGCTTCAACATTAAAGTCTATCGATCTTTTTCTATGCATTCCTTCATTTATGAGCTTTTCCCAACTGAAATTTAATTTGTCTGAATTCTGTTGTATTAGAAGCAATGCCTTCGATTCTATTTCCCCGTAGTTGTGAATAATTTTCTCTTCAGATTTTACGTTCTATATGAAATTAAGATTGACCCCAAATTAATTTCTGTTTAATGATATAATTTTTATATTTTGATTAAATATATCTATAAAAATATTGTACTCATACTTACATATAAAATAGAATTTACATCAAATAAAACTATCCTGTTAAAAAGTTTGTAAAAGTCTGTTTTAATTAACATAATTTTAATATTAGAATAATTTAATTAATATATACAATATATTTTAAAAAATTGAAAATGTTTTTATATTAACTACATTTTTTACAATACAATTTTAGATTACATAATTTTATTATATTTTCAAAGAACATAATATTATAAATAAATAAAAGTTTATAATGTTTTATTTTATGTTTTCTAATTTTAACATTTGCTTATTATTATTTTCAATGTTTGAATTCACAATTTCATATTTCATAAAATTACAATAATTATTTATTTTTTTAGTTTTTTTATAATATATCATATAATATACATTGAATGGAATGTAATATAAAATTCAATACTATACTTAATTTTATAAAATTAATATATGTATTGCCTCTTTATTTTTGAGATATGTACTTATTCTCAAATTCTTTTATAAATTTGTATGTATAAAGAAATTTTGACAATGTTTTACATAAATTTCAATAGACTAAAAATGTGATCTAATTTTAAAATAATTACACAATATTATCTGATAGCGTTATCGATACTTTTAAGAACGATTTTGTGTGTTAAAGTATAAAATATATAAATAACTTTTTTAAACATTTGAAATCATTCTCATTAACCAACTTTAAGATCATGAATGATAAACAATATTTTTCTATATACGTTTTAAAATATATTTATTGTTATAGAAAATATCAATATTATTATTAAATAATACAAAAGAAAATATACAAAAAAGATAAAATATCCAAGTTATTCGATTACTTTTTACGATTCAAATTATTTAAGTATTTCAAATTATGAAATTATATTTATTTTATATACAAATTAAAAAATTAACTATTTTAGTCATACCATATCATATTATCGTGTATTAGTTTATATCTTAAGTTCACGAAAGCAAAAAAATTTATTTTTTGGAAAATTAAAGAATCATCAAATTTAATTGGCATAATATAATTAATTTAATCATATTTTTACTGAATGTTAACTTTATTATATACAGAATTTTATTCTATATTTTCATAAATTATACATATTATATGCATACTTAATGTTTTAAACTTCTAAACCATAAATATAAATATACTAGAGATGTTTTATTTATAATAAAAATATTGAAGCTAATAAAATTGAATAAAATAATAAAATAAATAAATAAAAATTGATAATTATATATATATATATATATAAATTAATATAGATTAATATAATTATAAATAGTTTCACATTGGAAAATAATTATAATATATGAATTTGTACAAAATGTATTCACCGTTCAGGCTGGTTTTACCAAGACCGGTTCGAAGGATACAAATTGATGCCGTTGACAACTCAGAGACGACGGGTGTTGTATGGTATTGATGAAAGGTCACAAGTGGAAGAGATATAATAATACAATATAAATATGGCTGATATATATGCTATTTATTCTGTTATTTATTGATGACAAGGTTGACTAGTATTACTATTACTAATTATTGAAATAATTCTCGTGGTGGATTAATGTACACACTCATCTATGTATCGTGATGGTTGAATTTGAGCGCAGAATGGCGCGAAGATTAATTCGTCGACACTCGCTTAGTTTGTTGCTTTAATTCATAAGCGTCCGAACTTGAACTAAGGAGAGGGTTTGTCGACAAGACGCCTTTTAGTGGGCGCGAACTTGGCGACGCGTACTGGAATCTATTCTGCACTGTCGCTTTGGGGAGAGCCTCTTCTTCCTTAGTTGCTTGTCGATGTCATAATCTCTGAATCTCAGAGTATGTAATTATTGTAATAATAATATTACTTACGAAGACTACTGGTATATTTGAAATTGGGACCTCCTTGTTCTTTCTTCAAGGGGGCTTGTCACTGGACACTTGTCGTTGGAATGTGTCGCCCGCCAATAGGACTTGTAACGATAGCTGTGGTGAATTACGTTAATAGGAAACTGCCAGCGTCTTCGGACTCTGATATCCGGATTGTCGTTGCTCCCTTTGAACTTGTAACGACGGTTTCTTGAACTGCGTTAGTGGACATACAGGTGCATGTCGTCGTTCCTCTAGGTCGTGTAAGCACTGTTCCCTGCATCCTATATTAAGAGTTATGAGTATTCAAAAATGCACCCCTTAAATACATTTGCTGACCATGAATTTCACTTGAACCTTATTTTTCGTCCAATCAGAAACTCCTCCCTTACAGAGCTTGGGCAGCGCCTCTTGTGGCCTTATAGTTAGTTAAGGGCCTAGTCGTCTCTTGGTCTTCATGGCAAGAAGAACTCTCGTTGCCGCTGACGCATCTGGCGACAGCATGACAACTTGTCGGCACAGGAAAGGGTGGCGTAGGTACGCTCGCATAATGCCTGAAGTCATTACCGAGCGGAGCGGATTCGTACATATGCCTAACTGAGTGGGTTTTTCCACATTTATTGTATTGTTTTTCCAGATGTTTTATGATACTATTGGTAGATAGTTGCGAGCAAGAAAATTTTGAAATCTACACACAAATTTTACGATGTTGTTTTGCCAGATGTTATATTGCATTGAAAAAAAGGTTTCGCAATCTCGAACAGAATTGATTACTAAATTAATTAATTAAATATATGATATTTAAAAAATATATTTAGGATTATAAGTATATAATCTTTAATAAGGTTCATTAGTAGTTAATACTAAAAGATTTAAGTGCATTAGCTAATATTGGGAATATCAACTTTATGAAATTTTTAGGAAATATGATTAATTTTTATTTAAATTTTTTGGTACGTTTATACGTATATTTAAATAATAAAGTACAGATGTGCTCGATTTTATGGGTATGGTTTATAGCTCGAACTGCCAATTCAATAGTTCAGTGGATTAGTCTCTCGTCAGGATAACTTTAAAGGAAATAATAAGTGGAAGGGCTGAAAAATATTATGTATAGTGTAATTTTAGTAAAATCAATGTTCATTATTTGGTAAATTATTATAATAATATTGCACTGCTGTGGTGAGAGAAGATTATTCTATTTTAGTAATGAGGGTGTTTCCTTGATTCTTGATTCGTTCTTGATTATTGTAGATTCTATGGGCATTACTGTATATCTTGTAATTGAGGTTATGCTGATGTTGTAAATATCAGCTGGTGTAGTCATACTCATGAGGTAGCATGAGATGATGGTGTTTGAATCAAGTATGCTTGATAGATGCAATAACTATACTTGATATGGTGTAAGATGTTTAATGGAAATTGGTGCATAATCAATTATGTCTTTAGTTATAATGGGAACAGTAGAAAGGACTAGTCACACGCAAGAATCATAAATGACAAGCCTTCGAACTTTGAAGGACTTGATGAAAATATATTTATAGTCGATTATTCGATTAATTAGTCGATATTATATTGTCTGGCTTAGACAATGCGCTTGACGAATTGCGTCACTTGTGTCGGTTCCTTGTGGGCCTGTATGAGGTTGAAGCGTTAGTTCGACTGAGAGAATATAAATTGCCAAATTTATTCTTGTGCGAGGTGTGACTAGCTTATTTAATAATATAAAAAATGTACCTTGTGAGCTGCAGACAAGGTGTGTTAGTTTACTGCGTAATTGATATCCCCTTTGATTACTATTCCAACTGGCTTCACTGTAAATCACTACTAAATCTGCCGATTTCCTTTAAATAATGCACACGTATATTATTAAGTAGACTGCTGAATTTATGGCCAAGTGTCTTCGTCACAGTATATACTAATACGCTGAGCGGTAATTACAGTTTAGTGAGCGCGAAGTAGGATTACAATGAGCATTGCGACATGGTGAGCTGCCTTCAAATATACATGCAGCAGGATGCAACGCCGGCAACAGTGCCGCCGCTTATCGCTATACCAAAATTTCTTTGTGGCGTTAGAAAACGAAACTTCTAGATTTCGTTTCTTAGGCGTTCTTCCTTTGTGTGATCTTATAGTATATTGGATTTCATGCCGTAAAACTTGCTCGGACTTGTCGAGTTGTGTTTATAAACATTCGCCTGAGTGCGCGTCCCGGTCCGGCGCGCGTGCCGTGCGCCGTACAGCTTGTGTGACCTACTTTGTCTTAAATTCGTGGAAACTACGTCAATCCCGAACAAGATGAATATTTTAGTTATAATTTTTGCTTTAGAAAGATTCAAGGCAATATTCATTAATAAAAATATATATGCTTAATGTGTAATTTGTTAATACTTAAATTAATTTTTTGGATTATTTGTTAACTTATTTACTATTATTAAAAATAAAAAGATTAAATAAACATAACAAATTAAGTAATGTAGATTTAACTAAGTGTTGAGTAAGGTAAAGTTTCTCAGATTATTCTACATTTCTTGAAGGTTAATTATAGCAGAAAATTTCTTTATTTTAGGCTAATATATTTTTCAGATACTTATGAATACATTACTGATGTTTCTTTAGTTTTTATTATAATACGACAGATATAATTGCTTATAAATATTATAATAGCATACAACATTTTTTTAATCTAAAAAATAAATGAGTAATTATCTTTATTGCTTTATTTATCTTCTCATTTATATTGCTTCTATATAATATAGATTTTAAAAAATGCTTGAAAGTTTGAATTAAAGGAACTCATCCAGATGAACACCTTAAATTCTAATGAACTATTATAATTTATAGTATTTATTGTGTTATGGAAATAATTTTCATGAAAAAGGACCTTGTATTTTTGCTACTTATAATAATAATATAATTTTTATATAAAATTAAAATTAATAATCTAATTATTACTGTGTTAATATTCCCATGAAAGATGAATGTTTGTTAGTGTCATTTTCAATAGGCAGTTAGATAAATGTATCGTGCTTATGTGGTAATTCCTCTTTTTGTATATTTAAGAAAAATATGTAAAACTGAGAAGGAAATCATAGTTTTAATTTAATTGAGTATAGATATCGAATCATTACTTTAGTATTTAATGTATTGAATATAATGAAAAGTTTAATTTGATAATTACGTTGCTAATTGTAGTCGTTTCCACAGAAACTGCATCACCGAACCCTTGGTTGAGGGAAAGTAATTTTTTATTGTAATGAGGAAAATTAGAGCCCACAACATTCAGGAAAAGCTTATCGGCTGTCTCAATTATGTATTGACGTTTTGTTTCTTTGTCGTGTGCCTCTCGTTTTATCCTTAGTATTGGTTCTCGTCGCCTTTCTAGTTCCTCTTCATTCAAGCCTTTTTTCTCAAGTATAACTTGCTGCATTCGGTTCATTTCACGCGTTACCCAACGTGCTCGTAGTTTATCGATGAGAGTCTTTCGTGCATTTTTCTAGTTAAATAAAATTTTCATATGGTTAACAATAAAAGTTATAAATCACATTAATAAATCGACAAATAAATAAAAAAAATGTATTAAACATTAAATTTTAATATTGAATAGTTGTATACAAATTAATAGATTTAAAAATTGGTATTTTAAATTTTAAATCTAATTTGTATAATTATTTATTAATAATATATAATCATATATTTATTTTAAATTAGAGTACAAATAATTATATTAAATGAATCCAAAAAAGAATTATTAAAATAAATATATATATCTCTGAATTATAGTATAATTTTATTGTAGTAATAGAATAGTTTTAAAATCGCTTATATTTTTGTATTTAGTACTTTAGAATTTCTAATTGCTTCTATTTTTGCCTCTTCTTCCAATAATTTTTCTTTTGTCTCTACTTCTTCTTTTTTTTCAGTGACATTGTGTAATCCAGATTTTTCTTTATCAACATATTCCGCTTTCATTTTATTCCATTCAATTTTCCATTTTACAAAGTTCTTATTCTACAATATGTTCATTAGATATAAAATTACATTCATTTTTATAGCTATAGGTTCTATCCTATGATTAAGAGATCATAAAAAACTACTATCTATTTTCAATCAAATTATTGAATAAAAAAATTTTTTCATTGTTTATAATATTAATATTTAAAAGATTTCGAAATTCTAAATAGGTAGTTAGTTTAGTTTAAATTTATTAGGTATGTAATGTGAAAAAGGATATTTATTTAAAAATGAATATTAGAAATACTAAATTGAAAAATTTTTGTAGATGATAAAATGTTTGTAGATTATATTATAGTTTATTAAAAGAGGTCTTTTAAATATTAGCCTCATTATGGTATTAAAATTTTTAAGCAAAATGATCCAATAATTACATAAAAATGAAAATTTTTTATTTTTTATTTCATTAGATCATGTTTAATTATTTTTAAATTAAAATAAAGTTTTTACTTTTTCCACTTCTCGGTCAATAAACTGACGCATCCAATTAGCATTATTTTGCTTAGATTCAAATAAAACGTCAGGGGTTAGAAAAATTCTTAAAGCCCCATTATAATCACAAAATGCAATACATTGAGGATTTAAAGGCAGTTCATGCGTATAAATTCCCGTGATTATTCGTCCAGACATGCTTTCAATGATATTTGGCTCGTGGCTTTTAATAAACATATCCCAAGTCTCAACGGTGCCATCATTGCGGCCAAGGATAAAAACAGTTGGTCTGTTGCTATCCCAACTACAAGCGGTATATCTGTAGCCATAGAAGTAATAGGCATATTTTTAAGGAATTAAATGAATACAATATATGGTTAAATAATTAATAAAATTATATTAATTATAAAAAGAAATAATCAATACTTATTAATTTTGTTACATATCATCGTATTTGAGATTGGAGCAACTTCGAAGAATTTAAAAGTTGGGAAAAGTACAAGCTCTCGGACGCTCATATTTGTAAACAAGATTCGGCAAATTCGGAAATTGTCTATGCCTTAAATTTCAAATATACTACAATTTCTCCACATAGCAACGCCGATAAAACTTCTAGAACCTTCCAAGGTTGTGTCCTTCGATGCATCTAGAATATTCCGGAGCTTCGTTCTCTGATGCCACTAAGATTTTCAGCATAGCGACAGGCCCAAGTGTTCTTGCCAGCATTGCAAGCTGCTACGCGAATATTTAAGAGCAAATCGCCATGCTCACTGTAATTCTACCACTCGTTCACTCATATATTATTACCCCCAGTGTATTTTCAATCTATCTAGGATCAGTTATAACTTTCGACCACGAAGCTTATCCACATATCTAGCAAGCCGCATACAATACATAAGAATTCGATTCTACGATTATCTATGATAGAGAATTAGTCATTCTACAGTGAAGCCATAATTCTTATAACAACTAAGTACACCACGCCAAGCAGTCATCAGTAAGCAGTGTCTATAATTTATAAGGTATTCTCAATTAATTATTCGTATGAGCTAGTCACCCACGTTTCTACCACGTTTAAATTGAGTTTGTCACGAAAAGAACAAATCCTTTCACGCTCCCCCTGGAGCTCAGTCACGTTCATCCCCCCTCCCCCATTCGGGGTAAGTCCGACTTCATGGCAGACTCCTGTTTCTAAAATAGTCGACGACAGGCTCTCAATACTGCGCTCCTCGCGCTCCCTTTGGAGCTCAATTACGCTCTCTCAGAGCCTTCCCTGCAGAGGACGATCGCTTACATGCGCTCTCTCAGTACTTTTCCTGTGACGATGCGCTTTGACCTCTCTATTCCGCATTAGCCACAATCCTTTCATGCTCCCATTGGAGCATGGTCGATCCCACGGCATACTGCCCTACGCAAATAGTCGACTGTAACCTCATAAGGACAAATTCTTCCATACTTGAAGGTATATTCTTAACTGTTCTTGCGTATGACTAGCTCTCCAATGCTCCCATACTCCCTTCGGAGTGTGGTCGATTTTACGCGTCAAATACGACAGAGACATTGATGTGCTTTCCCGGTTGAGCATTATTAATTCTCCCTATTAAGCACTGCTATCTGCCATTACCATCTTCCCATCCTCATTTGATGGGCATGGCCGACTGCTTATGCTGATCCTTGTAACATCAGCATAAACCCAACATTCAACATCTATTATTAACATCAATACAAGAATCGTCACCACTACAAGAAAGCAACCTCACCTTCACCATAGAATAATTATTTCTCTCTCACCTGAAGCAATCATAGAACTACAATATTGTAATTATTAATAAATCAGAATAAACGATGTCTTAATCAAGAGTATACATTGTACATATTTACAGCCCTTCAACTTGTGTTTTTTCCTACCAATCGCTGCAGCGAGAGACTAATCCACTGAACTATTGAAGTGGCAGTTTAAGCCACAAAACAAACCCTCAAAATCAAACACATTGAATGTTATATGGTTAGCTATAAACTTACATATTATTACGATTATTGTAAATTTCAGATCTTATTAATATATCCAAATCTAGCTTAGTGTTCGAAACTGTTTGATTTTCTGGCTCGAACAGCTAAAATTCGATAGCTTTATAATAATTTGTCGCCCGTCCTAGCGGATGCTTGGGGAGGAGTAAATGGAAGAGTTGTAGAAATACAATGTGCGCTTTTTCGTTAAATATGGTTTATTATGGTTTATTTACAATTACATTATTGATAAGTTGGTTTATGCGATGGAAAGATGTAGCCTATGTTCAATCACGAAGCTGTAATTGCTTGGAACTGCTCCTGGTGTGAATAGTTTATCTACACAACATGTTCCTTGATGATGGTAATGTCGTTGTTGATCTTGTAAGGATCAGCAACTGATTATATACACTCCTTATTAATGAGTGTTTTATGCTATTAATAATACCGTAATGCTAGTCGTGTAAGGACTAGCAATAATTATGATACCTTAGACTTGTTTTACTCACAAAGATACAGTAGCTTTGATCTGATCCTGTGATGATTATTGTAGTCTAGCATTTTCTTGATATGAAGGTGATGGTGTCAAACCCTTATATTGCAGCACAGGAGAAACACGCGTCTTTCTTCTGTTGTGGTGAGTAGCTTGCAGGCCGACTAGCCCTCATGGATGAAGAGCATGACTAACTGAGTCAATGGCTGAAAATCTACTACTCTGGTTTGTGGTGTCCTTGCTTTAAATATCCACGCGCCAGCTTACTTAGCTGGTAATAATGTATAGGTGTTGCTATGCGGATAACATTGCAGGACGTTTGAGAGTAAAACTTGAGAAGTTTCAAGAACTCTAAGTAAGTAAAGTTTTAGAAGGTTGGAAAATTCCAACCGATGTTATTATGCGGAGACCAGATAACATTGTAGAACATTCGAAAGTAAATCATTTTAATGTTCCAGAATTCTGGGAATCAAATATTTACAAAAATTCGAGAGTTAGAAAGCTCGTACATTTCAGAGAGCGTAAGGTCTTGGAAAATGTTCCAATTGAGAACACTTATAAATCTATAAAACTTAAAAAGTATCAAGTTTAATAAATTTATGATTTTGATAAAATATCAATTTAGACAATTTTAAAGTTATTACAATAAGCTTATTCAGAACGAAAATCCATTAATTCAATGAACAAAAAATTTTAACTTTCAATTAATGTATGGTTGGAAATAAAATCTTACGTTATTTATTTTTTAATTATAATTGATTATATTGAAGTTTTTTTCATGTAATGCTTAGGACACCACTACAATTTATTACAACATTTAATACATTAGAATTTAATAAATTGCAACAAATTATTAATTTATTTTTTATTTTATATATATATATATATATATATATATATATATATATATATATATATATATATATATATATACGTGCGTGTGTATAATATATATATATATATATATATATATATATATATATATATATATATGCACGCTTAAGTGTATATACATAATTATGTATGCTATAAAAATGTAATACAAATTTTACTAGAATAATTATCCAAAATTACTAATTTTTACAAATGATATTATACGGAAATACAAAATACAGTATACTGGTACATTTATATATATATAATGTATATATACATTATGTATTATATGTGAATGTAAACCATAATTATTTTATAAAATTGAATGTTTCTTAGTTACCTATATTGCGATTTTCGCCAAATTATAGGTATTTCAAAATCTTCACGCCAAACTGCAAAAATTCGTCCACCCACCGTTAATATGAGATCTTTCAAATGCCGTGATCTGGATACATGACATACAGGTCCATCGTGAATTTGTTTAACCCAAACCCATTTGCAAACCTCTTTATTCAAAGTTACTCCAGTGGAAAATTCGTAGCCATCCCAAGAGAGAACGCCACAATCGCCTCTGGCAGTGCCAACAAAAATTTTCGCTATTCATATAAAAGAAATATTAAAAGTAAGGAATCAGAGGATATAAATATTTTTCATGCCTTATTATTGTATTAATGTATTTCATATAAAATAAATTATTAATTTTGAATATGATAAACTATTATATTCAAAGTTCTTAATATATATTTGAATAATTTTTTGTTTAATCGAGCATACTTATGTTAATATATCTAAACAGTTTTTTTTTTAATCATTTAGATATTTTTGTGAAAATATAATTTATTAATATTTTCTACAATGGAAGAGTAATTAAATAAATATTTATTTTTATTACGGTTAAGATTGAATTATGCAAAAAAAATTAGTTGTCTGCTCTGTTTAATTAAATCAATTTTTATATTTAAACTATTAGCTGATTTACATAAACTATTTTATCATAAATCATTGTCGTTTAATAAATTTCAGAAAATATTATTTTGAATCAGTGGAAAAGTGCTTAGATATGATGAAAAATACTTAAAATAATTATATATTATGAAATCTACTATTTTATATGATTTATTTTTTAAATATTAAATTGTAAAAAACTTTTAGTTTTGTATAAATTTTATTATAGAATTAAAAATCTATAAATAGATATTTATCTCTGCGTATTATAAAGTATATTATTTATGTAATACATATATGAATCAAATATATTCATATGTATGAATAATAATTTACTAAAAATGAGAATTTAGAATAAATATTTATATCTGGAAAATTAAAAATTATAATTATATAAAATTAAAATAAATATAAAATGAAGAATGAAATAAAATCACTTACGTTTTACATATTATGAATGAAATTAAAGAAAAATCTTTTATGCGCTAGGCTTTACGTGTAAGTATCACAATCGCAAACATGCATGTGCGTATATACACATCCATGCATATATACAATTATGCATATATACAAGCCAAATATACAATATATACATATATACAATTTATAATTAAATTCGAGTATGCTTTAAAATTTATATTAAGATTTGAAAATAGTTAAAAAATAAATAAAAAAGCTTTATGTATGTATGTATATATATATATATATATATATATATAGGGAAAATTTTCAAAACTTTCTGTTACATATTTTTACCACCACATATTTTATTCTGTTTCTTCATAACTACTTTGTAGTATCTGCGTGTGATTATATCATCAGATTGTATTATTGGTGCCATTTGTTCCTTTTTTATATCCGGTTTAGGATAAGTCATAGACGTTATGATAGCATTATGAGTTTCATTCGGATTTTGAACAATCAAAAGATAAAGAGGCTTGAAAATAACGTCAAGAATCTTGAATGGTGATATTGATTGTATGAGACTTTGTGGCTTCTTTGTATTTTTTTTTCTTTCTTTGTTTTCTTTTTTCTTTCTTTGATCTGTTGATGGTCGCCAACTTTTTGTAACATATTTTAGTAATCATTATCAATTTTTAATTTTTATCAAGTAGTTCATGCAGTTTAATATTAAGTATAAAAATACATACGCATGCATAAAAATAACGAAAGTTATTTATTATTTTAAAACCTTTAGAAAATTATTCTTTTCATTTAAAAATTGTATAATAAATATAAATTATATACAATGCATATTACATTTTTTGATTAAATATAAACAAAAAATTAAAATGTATAGAAATTACAGTTTTCTATTAAATATAAGCTTTAACAGCTAATTACATAAATATATTTTTAATTTTTTTCTTATATGTAAGTCTTAAATCAAATGAATATTAACTTGAGATCCCAAAAAGCAATGCTACCATCTTCACAGGAGGAAATGAATTGCAAACTTAAATTTTTTTCGTCGGTGTTTTCTGGTAATTCGTGAAGTATTCCTCTATCATCAAGTTTATTGTACGGTGAGAGCCATTTAATTTTCGTAATTGGACCTTTTTGACTTAATTGCAATGACGATGTAGCCGTTGGCCTCAAGATTGACGAGCTGCGTGCTTCCTTCATCCATGTCGAGAGACTTTTCATAAAAGTTTGGTATTTGGCTTGAGCTGATGTTTGCACAATGATCATTTCAACTTCTTCTATTTTTCCAGTTATGTCCCAAATAACGATCTAATCAGCAGTAAATTTGAGATTCCTTTTGCACGTTTTAACGTGCCATCATGTAAATTGAGCTTATTTGTTATTAAATGATTACCGCTAGTATTATAGATAAGAATATATTTTGGTAATTTTATTTTTATTAATAGTAGTTAGTCTTTCAATGTTACATATTTTCCTAATAATTAAGACAAATGCCATTAAATCATTGCTTTAAAAAATTAACAAAATAATGTACTATTTTCAATTTTCATTTATTTAAAATTTAATTAAAAAATTAATATAAATTGAAATATCAAATTAACTATATATATATATATTTTTTTTTTTAATATAGTCAGTAATTAAATATATATCTGAAAATTACAAAATATAATTCAATAATTATTCTGACAGTTACTTGTCCATTAATGCAACCACCAACAATAATATTTCCATTGGTAGGACAAAATGAAACTGTAGTAACTTCCCTCTTAGATTCAAGGATGAGTTTAGGTTTCAGGCAATCATCAAAGGACCAAAGAAGAACTTGACTTGCATGATTATACTTCTAGAAGTAATAAAAATTGGATGCTATACATTAAATTCTACCAAATTATAATTGTTTTATAACATTTGTATTAAATTTCTTTAATTTTATAATTTTTAATAAGAAACATCCTAAAACATATAATTCATTAGAAAAATTAAACAAAATTTATATAAATTATTAAACAAATTTAATTTAATTTTTGCTTGTTTTAAAATATATAAATAATTATATATGCTAAAAAAACATAAGTACATGTTATTTCGTTACGAACCAGATTGAGAACCATACGGGTACTGAGATTTTCACTCTTGCTGATGGTGGTATAGGCTGCGGCCATTATGCCAGTCCATTGTGGATGCCAAGTAACATCATTGATCAAACATCCTTGGCTTAATTGTCCATTGTAAAAGTTTTGTCGCTCTTTATACCCCTTTATTGATATCATGCTTGCTTTTGTTAAATTGCCAAACGCGACAAGCTTTGCGTAGTCATTCTGGTACATATCCCAAGCGGAGTTCATTTGTATCTAAAACAAATATAGTGAGTCAACTTCCTGTTAATAGAAATAAAAAATATACATCATTGGGTAGAGGGAGGGGCTACAACAATTTTCTATATAGTTATCCAGAAATTTTTCGTTTTCTAGTGATCGCTTCGTACTATATTGAATTGAGTGATGAAAGATAAATAGTTTCTTTACTTACAAATTGTTTATTTCAAGATAAATCAGTTCTCGTTTTTATGAAAATTTTTAAACTCATTTAAAATAGTAAATGTAAATAAACAAAATACATTTATTTATTTTGCAAATTATCTTATAACTAATAAAATTAATGCAAATTAACATATAGATAATGAAATTAATCAAAATTAACATATAAATAATGAAATTAATGCAAATTAATTTATAAACAATAAATTAAGTAATCATAAATAACTATATATTATTATTATTATAAAATATGATAATGAAGTTATAAAATTTTGCTTATAAATTTCATGACAATACTGACAATAAATTAAATCTAATGCTTTTCTTCAAAATTTAACTCATGTTTATCAAAGAATTAAAGATAAGCAAATTTTATTGTTGTGACAAATATAATAATATAAATTACATTTATAAACTATTAAAATTAAAAATATACGACATTTAGAGTATACGTATAAATGAACATCAAATTTATAAAGAAAGAAATAAATTTTTATTATCTTTTTTAAACGTGTTTGTATAATTATTTTTGTTTATATAATTTATAAAAAAATTCAATATGAAAATGAATTATATAAATACTAATTACATATTTATTATGTAAATAAAATATCAATATATATTGTTTAATATAAAAATATATTTAAATATAAAAATTGTATGAATTTATTTATTTATGAATATTTGTGATTCCAAGTTATTTTAATTTTAAGCTTTAATTTCAATACGTACATGGTCACAAATTTCTTTAGAGTGATTTTTCATAAATTTTTTCAGATTTTTGTAGTTGATGCATTCCATTTCATTTATGATTTTTGTATCCAAAATACATTCACATGAAGCATTCACCGGCATTGATGTTGTAGTTTGAACTTCATTTTCTCTAGTTATACGTGCATCATCTGAAGCTTTATCGATAAGAACTCTTATTATGTTACTAAACGATTCACGGCGAGGAATTATTTCTACAGAGTCATCTCTTTTTGTTTCACAAGTTTTATTTGTAAAGATAATTGAAGTTTTTAGTTGATTAATTTTAGATTCAACCTAAAAAAAGCATAATATTGCATTGAAAATTTTCTTAATCGATAATTTTTTTATTTCAAATATCAATTATTAAATATCAAGAGGAAAATATTTATTTAATACTAAAACTATGAAGTGAAAAAGCTTAATATAAACTTAATATTGATAATAATTACTATTATTGATTAAATAATTAAATAAACTATATGATAAACAAAATGAAATTTTGATATTAAAATGATTTAAATTTAATGTATATCATTTTGCATATTTATTTTATTATATTTAAAAATATAATATGTACCAAAATATATGCATTTTGATAAATAATTTAAATTAAAAATTGTTAAATGTATACTTAAAGTTTCTATAAGCAAGGATGAATAATTAAACATTATAAATACTTAATTTGTCAGTCAGACATCAAATACAAAGTAATATGTAATAATATTATCAATAAAATAATAATCGAATATAATTAATTAAATTTCAATATATATATATATATATATAAAGAAAACAAATCTAAGCTTTAATAATATTTAATATTGTATAAAATGATTATATATGACACGTTTTATCACATAAAATTTACTATAAAATATTATACAAAATGAAGAACTTTAAAAAGTTTAGATTATTTCTATTTATGTCTTTATTATATTTAAATATCAGAAGTACTATTTTTATATTTTAATCTATAATCATACATATTTACAATTATTTTCGAACAAATTCATAATATATATGGACACAAAATTTTTTTAAAAATGGAAATGTCTATTAGTTTAATATTAATTTAAACCAATATTTGTAACATATTTATTTATTATTTCTAAATATAATTCTTATTTAAAAAAAAGCATTTGTAGGACTATTGAAGTATATTAGAAAATAGAAATTTTTAAATCTAGATTTCATACTTCATTTCATCCTAATTTTTTGGTCAATTTAGAATTATTTTTATATAATTAATAATAATTAAATAGTCAATATAAAACATAAGATTTTTTATATTTTGATTTTTAATAATTTGAATATCAAATTTTATACGCATTTTACATGTTGAAATACCTTCATTAAATACAATTAATGTCTTATTCATTAGAGTGGTTTTATTAATTTTTTTATTAATTAATAATTAAAATTAAACGAACATGAAGGATGTCTATATTGAGTCGATAATGGAATATCAAAGAAGTTAGACTGATCATCACAAGAGCATCAGATAAAAAGTTCATCCAGTAAATGCAATTAGATTTCGTATAAAAGATGAGACAGAAGAGAAATAGTAAATCATCCATCTTTCAATACTTAATAATATTATATTATGTTTTGGGAAAGATTCAGATAGTCGGTTACAGGAATTGGCAATGGACTAAAGAGTTAAAGGTTGTCCGGAAATGCATAACCACATACGTTTCAAAGTCATGGTTTTACATTTATAGTTGATATATATATTTTCATAATTTATTGATATTTTCAAAATAGATATTTTTCAAATTTATTGCATCTCTCCGAAATTAAATTAAAAGCCCCTGTTTAATAAGGCATTCTATTGTATGTTTTAAGATAGGAAGCTTTAGAATGATTTATATATCAATGTACTTCAGTTCGACAAAATCATGGGTATGTACTGTTATTGTTATTATATTCTTTCTTTATTGTTTAAATTGATAAATAAAGAAATATAGGATTGCTTTTCATTACCAATATATGTTAATATTTACATACAATTAAAATATAAAAATATAATTGAATAATAATAATTACTTAATCTATCGAATTGTAAATAAATAAATAAATATATATATATATATATATATATATATATATATATATTCATTAAGAAAATTTTATTTTAATTTAAGAGTTTATGTTAATTAATTTCTAGAAAGCACTTTTTCCTTTAAAACATATAAAAATTAATTTTATAGCATTTTACAGGGTATAAAACATAATATTTATACAATTTTTTCTCATATTAATTGAATATTTTTATATTAAATTAGAATATCTTTTATAATTACTCTGTAAATATTTAAAAGTTTATAAAATAATATAAAAAAATTAGAATTAATTTTATAATTATTATCAAATTAGTTGTTTTTATATATTTCCAATAATACAACAACACTAATATAGTAAATCCAGATTACAAGGTATTCTAGATGATAAACATTTAAGGAGATGCAGAAATGAATAATAAATTAAATTATTATCAATAACACAGGACGTAACTGTAATAAAGGTTTACCTCAACCTCGTAAAGTAATCGTGACTTTTTGATGAACGATTCTCTAATAAAATCGGCGCTGCCAAGGGGCTGCCAGTACTTAGGAATCTTTTGAACTGCACTCATTACACATTGCTGCTGCTCTAGACGTCGAGATTCGATGTAGTGGGTAGCAGCGCCATAGCTTTTTTGTGTTAGGCATATGTAGAAAACATTGTTGTCTATTGCCGTCGGAGCATAAGCCAAAAGTAACTGCTGCTCTGGGTACGACTGGATGCTATCAATTATTGGTAAGAAATCACTGCTATCAGAGTGCAGGTCGAGATTATCTTGGATCAATTCCTTGTTTATAGTAATCCATGGATGTTCTGTTGCTACGTTCTCATCTACCACGCAGCCGAGAAACTTTTGAGTAAGTGGTGACAATCTTATACGAGCTACTTCTGATTTCCCCTTTAATCCAAAAAATATTGAGAAATATTTTAACCAATAGAATAGTCAGTTTC
Organism: Ceratosolen solmsi marchali; assembly: GCF_000503995.2. Lineage (NCBI taxonomy): Eukaryota > Metazoa > Arthropoda > Insecta > Hymenoptera > Agaonidae > Ceratosolen > Ceratosolen solmsi. The sequence continues at coordinate 342,862 of NW_011948455.1, forward strand.
AAATTAATATATTAAATTTAGATGTAGCTAGTATTGTTTATTGCTGATATCTATAAATTTAAAAATCTTTTAATAATTTAAAACAAATTCGAATGAATCGATTTTATTCGCTTATGATAAAAAATAATAATTATTTTTAATATTATTTATTATATTATTACAAGAACATATTATGTTTTCGTGTGTTATATTATTTTAATTACTAAAATTAGTATTCTTAAAAGTGTATAAAATTTACAATATATTTCAAATTTGTTGATCATAGACCAATATTATTATACTTCCTATACTGTTTTATGTTTATATGTCATACAAACATTTATTTTAAAATTACAAACCAGAAACTTGCATTTTCTAATTGAAAATTTTATAAATTTTCATCTTATGGTGAACGTGTTGAGTATTTTTACAAGTTAATTCTATATCAATTTTTTTTTAAATACCTTTTAAAAGTTATTACATTTCATTATTAATTAACAATATTTATAATTTACTAATATTATATTGTTAAACTTTATGAATTTATTTCAATTTTTTAATTCATTCTTTTAATATAGGTAAAATATTATATACATAAATTTATTTCAAATTTATGACCATATTTCAACTTATTTCTTTTAAATTTTTTTTGTTGGTTAATATGAAATTGATATGTATTTAATTATTTCATATTATATGTATTATAGTAAAATAATATATATAGTATAGAATCATTTATTTATTATATGCAATTTAATAATTTTCGTTATTGATAATATACAACCCATGAAGAATTGTTTAAAGTCTTTTTTCTATAGTGAAATTATGCATATTAATTGTTTAATATAAAACAAAAATTCTCTCACTTAAATAATCTACACATATTAAGAAGAGGGATATTGCGGACAATTTAATCATTAACTATTATCGAGAATCTGCAGGTTTTAATTCGATAAATAGTGATATTTAACTACTAACTTACTGAGAAATATGATAACAAATTACTGAATTATAAATGGACAAGTGTAACAAACCAGTGAATCAAAAAAGCGTATCAACGCCTTAGTTTTTATTTCCTCAATATCTTCACTGCTCCTCTCTACGAAGTTAGATTTGGTGAAAGAATCAAGCTCATATAAGCTGTTGCGTCGAGTAGGTTTATCTTTAGTACTTAATTGCGTTAAATCAAGCGATTTCTCGTCATTCTCAAAGGAGACTTTTTTTTGGCTTTGCTCTTGCACCTCAGCGCCTTGTTAAGCACAAGTCTTTAATTAATAAATAGAATGGGACGCTCGGTACTTAGTTTTATTTAGATAACATTATTAGTAACAATAGTTTTGTGAATTATTAAATAAATTTTGACAATTCACAGTCTTCTAATGAATAAAATTATTGTATTAACAATTTATATAACTAATTACTATGATGAGAGATATAATATAATAAAAGTTTGCTTTCGAAAAAGTTAGGAGGTCATTAGTAATATTATACGCACTTTAATAAATGTTACATTATTAAAAAGAAGTCATTGGTTTTTTATTAAGAAGTATATATCTTTTTGAGCCTTCATTATGTATAACTTAACCTCACCTTCCGTTTCCCCGACTTCCAGTTGCCATAAATAGTCTGACTCTTCAGTGTTTTCATGAAAACCATCATCATCGTTATAATAAGTTAAATCTTTAAATCCTTGTAAATGCACTGCATTCTGTTCATCCATGTTTTTAAAGTTTTATGGAAGAAAACGTATATATGCATATATATATATATTTATATTATAAAACAAGACTGACTTTCAATTGTTTTGAGGTGGCTCCATAAACAAAAATACACGGTCCTATTATCATTATTCTTAGATAAATAAATATTTTTAGAAAAAAATATATCACTATTTATAATTGTTTAAATATATTACAAATATATCATAATCACTTTGCTAATACCTCTTACCTTTACTAATTTATGGTAATAAATAACTAAACACTTTATAAGTTTTATATCATTATTCATCTATAATATATATAAATATATATATATATATATAAATTGAAGAATATAAGTATTCAAATATAAATAATAAAATCAGTATTTTAATTTGTACTCATAGATGTCTATGAGTATTATTATTATTATTCTCTATTTATAATTTATATTTAATGGTTATTTTTCGGCATGTTGTTATAAAGAATATAGAATCAATCATTTTTATAAATAATATTTAATGTTTCAAAGAATACTGTAAAAGTTTTATGTATCTAATTATTAATAAACTTTTTTGAAAATTTCTTTGTTGAAATATACATCGATTCCGCGAATTTCAATGTAAGTTAAATTAGCATTTACTTGCAAATTCTTTAAATACGTAAAATTTGATTAAATAGCTGCAATGTATGGGTATGCAGATCATAACATTTTTTATTTCCTTTATATCCTTCTTTCTCAGTACATTTCTCTGCCTCTTCGACTTCCTTTTATTATTTTATCTATTTGTTCTTTTGTGAAAGATAGAATCATTTAATGAATAATCAATTTATCGAATGATTAAAATACGAAAATCTTGCATATGGTACAAAATTATAAAGAAATAACCATTCTTATGATAAGTAATATATTATTATGTAGTATATAATAAATGTCGAGATTGGGCATTATATAATTATGTAACAAGTAATAAAAATACAAAATTGTAGATGTTTCATACAATCAATAAGATAATACAATTTTATAAAATTATTTATATATTGTAATACTAATATTACAATAGGTATATAAAATCGATATTTATTTGCTACATATGAAATGAAAAATTAAGAATAATGTTTTAAATAATTATCATAATTATCTGTAACAATTATCTTTAGTTTGTAACTGATTTAAATAAAAATCTATTTGTTCGGGATTAATGCAGACCCATGAATTTCAAACAAAAGAAAGGTCATATGCGCTGTCCGGCGTACCGCATGTGCGCCTAGGCTGACCCGCAAGTGCGGACCGAGACGGGTACTCGAGCAAAATGTTTACAAACAAAACTCGGCAAGTCCGAGCAAGTTTACGATCTGAAATATAATTTACTGCCAGCCCTCACAAAAAAGGGACGCCTACGAAACTTCTATAAGCTTCGTTTTCTCACGCGAAAAGAAATTTTCTGGGACGCGAATTGACACTGTTGCCGGCGCTGCAGACGCCGCATGCACATTTAAATGCAACACGCCATGAGGCGACGCTCATTTATAATATCACTTCGCGCTCTCTCAAGCGTAACTGCCGCTCAGTGTATAGTATACTGTGAAGACGACGCGTGACCATATAATCGGCATCATAGTTAAAAGTACTCGCGTGAATACGAATAAGAAATCGGCAGATTAGATAGTGATTACAGTGAAGCCAATGGAATAACTGACCCTCGACATCATACAGGCCCGCTAGCAGAACCAGGGCACACTTACGCTCTCTCAAACTAACCACTCGACATTGTACAGGCCCGCTAGCATAAACTGGGCACACTTACGCTCTCACGAACTGACCCTCGACATCATACAGGCCCGCTAGCAGAACCAGGGCACACTTACGCTCTCTCAAACTAACCACTCGACATTGTACAGGCCCGCTAGCATAAACTGGGCACACTTACGCTCTCACGAACTGACCCTCGACATCATACAGGCCCGCTAGCAGAACCAGGGCACACTTACGCTCTCTCTAACTAACCCTGGACATCGTACAGGTCCTCAACAGCTGACGCAAGAGTCACTGTGGTTCACACACATTGTCAAAGAAGGACAACAACAGATCGACTAATAGACTATAAACACAGATTATTAAATCCTTCACGAGTTACAAATCTTACCATTAATTACTCTTACCTGTGACCAAATTCTTCTACTGTCCCCTTACATAATTAAAGACACAATTGATTACTTAATAAATTCCATTTAACATCTTACATCATATCAAGTATGGTTATTCATACACCAAGTGCACTTGATTTAAACACCACGCCATCTTCTCATGCTGCCTCACAAGCATGATTGACTGACCACATTAGCTGATATTTACATCATCGGCATAACCTCAATCACAATACACAGCAAGATCCAGTAAACCTTCAATGATCAAGAATCCAAGAAAACACCCCATTTTTACCTCAATAGAATTATCTCTCTCTACACTACAGTGCAATATTATATTTAATCTTTACAATAATAAACATTGTTTTAATAAATACATTATATTTTTCAGCCTTGTCTATTATTATTTCCTTTACAATTATCCTGCCGAGAGACTAATCCACTGAACTATTGAATTGGTAGTTCGAGCTATAAATTAAACCTTTAAAATCGAACACTAATTTAATTATTTTTATTAATATACATAATCTTATAATATACAATAACACTTTAAATGATGGACTGAGTAATTCAATTAATAAATTAATTAAATAATTAATATCTATCTATTAGAAAAAATGATATTCGAGTTCATAATTTACAAATAAAAATTTGGTTAATTTGAAGTTAATAAGGCAAGATCCAAAAATTAGACACGTTAACAAAGTATAAAAATGTAAGGATTTAGCAATATAAATGATATAAAGAATTTTCTTAACAGTCTATGTATTCAAGATAATACCAAAAATTAATTCAAATAAGATTTGACATAATGTAGACATAGGAGCAGTCTTAGCCATTTTCTGCTTGGGGAAAGAATTATATTTCTATGATTTTCATTGTCTAGAGTTTCACGTAGTTATTCACTGACTACTTATGTGATTTCTCAATTAAATGTATTTTTATTATTAAATTATTAAACAGTATCGTTTACATTTGCTTTCGCAGAATTCTCGACTAGCTCAATGCTTAGATTCTCGAACTTTCTACAGCTGTTGAGTAAGTCAAAGTGAAATTAGTGCAAGTATAAATAGTCCAAAGTTCTACATGTCTGTCTACGGGAATTCGTGCAAAATATACTCATTTGCTTACATTATTTATTGCTGGCTAGCTATCGGCGGGCCCTTCACAACGTGGCTCTAGTCAGACCGTATTGAGGGTGAAGACATAGACTGGCATCTCAAACAAAACTATTTGTATCACATCTTATTATTAATACGGCTCATCCCCGACACTATCGGTCAGGCCTCTGCAACTTGATTCTTATCAGACCGCTGAAGAGGGCGTCGATACTGTTTGATATTCCCCACTGCATCATTTCTTGAGATTCTTTCCCATGAATAAATCGCCGAATAATGCGCTCATGGATTCGCGACTCTTGCGATTCTCTCCCCCATTATGAACTAAAACATGTGCCTAGTATAACCGGCACAGTCCTTGCCTTGCACTCCCAGACGGACGTTCTACAGTTTATGGTCAACTGTTAAATCACGACGGGCTCAACAATTCTCATAACGATCGGTAACAACAACAACCAATGTAACATAACCTTAAATAAAAGTCACCAAAACCAATTGTTTACACTGAATTAATGCATTAACCTCTCACTCATCCTCCCTCTCCACCATTAAACCGGTGGTACGGTCTAATCGATCCACCTTGGTCTTCGACTAATTCTGTTGGCTGGAATTCCAAACATTTATAATTAACAATATAATGGTCATCGCAAGATTAAGAATGAAATATTAAACTAATATTGAATCAGTACAGTAACCTATTTTATAAATTCTAATTTTTATTATGTAGATTTACAAAATTTGTTCGATTTTAAATAAATCAAATTACGTACACCTTATAACATATTGAAAAGTTATAAAATGTTAGAAAAAAATTTTAAGGTACGATATAAAGAAATGAATGATGAAAGATTTTAGGTTTATTCAGTTAATAAAATTAATTTTAAATATTACTTCAGGTTTAAATTTTTTTTTAATTCTGAAACATTTTAAACACTGCAATTTATACATATACAACATTGATTTTATAGTAATAGGTTTAAATTTCATGTAAAAGTAAAATATGTATAATTAATTATAGTACATAGACTAATAATCTTTTTAAACATTTTATATATATAATTGTTTAATGTATAATTATAATGTATAATTAATTTAAATGATACAATTATTAAATTAACATTTTAATTGAAATAAATAATCTTTATAGATATAAAATTTAAATTTGTAAATATATAAAAAAGAAATTATTTGTTTAAATATATCGTTTTATCAAAACACTGTTACTTATTAAAACTTTTCTCAATACTATCAATATATTTATAGTATATTTTCCTTTAAATTTTAATAAATAAAAACATTAATTTGTAATTGATTGATAGAAATTGGCGATTTGAAAAAATATTTAATTATTAAACTTATTTACGTTTTGGTTGTTACATACAGATAATTTATGTAAATTATTAAAATTCTATTATATGAATTAATTGATTTTAATTATTTTCACTATAATATATAAAAGATATAATAATATATATTCTTTAAATTTTTATAATATTGTTAAGATATTATTTTTCTTTATGAATTAGCTTAACACTTTTCATTTTTAAATAATAATCTATTACCTAATGATCTTTTAGCTTATTAGATTGTTTAATACTAAAATGAATTTAATTTTGTTTATTTGTATTGTATATTTTAAATAAAAATAAATCGAATATAAATGAAAAATATATTGTGCTGCTTTGTATTAGTACGGTAACAGCTAATTTAATTAATATATTCGAATAATGATTTAGTAAATTAAAGAAAAAGTTAAGTTTATATATCTTACTTCCTGAATTATATTTATCCTTTAAAACAATGCGTAATAGAGTAACATTACTGAAAATGAATAACTAAAGATGATATAAATAATTCTCTAAATTTAAGAATATAAAAATAAAATATATTATTTACATAAGTGAAAAGAAATAAATTAAGCACTTGGATTTTATTAAATCTCTTCTTAGTATACATTATATTTTCCTCAAGAAACAGACAGTGTAATTGCGTCTAGGTAAAAATGCCTCAATTACTCACGAGCTTTTTCCTCCCAGCGCTGATTTATTATAAAACATCATAGTTTATTAATTATTTCAATAGTCACATTTTGATGTTATTAAAATTACGCCTTTTTTGGCACGAAAAGACCTATATTGCATATGGACACATATGTGATAAGTGAAATTTCTAGCAGGTTTTCATTAATGAATATATTAGATTAATTTATTTTTAAATTTGAAAATATAAATAACCTCTTGTAATTTTATTGGTATATAGTACTATCATGCAGAAGAAAAGAATTATTTATAACATGTTTACCAATTATTTAAAATAATATAAAAGGGTTCATATCAATTTTCAATATAGGTTCCATCATAAATCGATTTCTTTACATTTATTTATCTAACATTTCTCATTATGAAATAAAAATTATAGAAAAAATTAAATTAAAACAAAAATAGTGGATAAATTTAGAATTATAAAAAATTATAAAAAATTATAAAAAAAAAATTATAAAAAATTATAAAAAAAATTATAAAAAATTATAAAAAATTATAAAAAGTACAAGAAAACTTAATAAATCATGTTTTCAAAGTATCTCCAAAAATGAACTGAAATAAGCTTATAGTACATTTTTGTAGAATCAAGTATTTTGAAAATCTATGAAAAAAATTAAATGTATTAATAATAAATTTTCTATAAATGTTGATTTAAAAATAGACTGATTTTATTAGAAATTTGGATTTGATCAGTTTTTGATCAGATTTGATCACTTTTTTTATTAAAAAAAGATTTATAAAAAATATACTAGGATACATTATTTTATTTTATTTTTATAATAAATATTATATTAAAAAGAAGAAGTACGATTGTATAAATTTTATTATATAAAATAAAGATTTATATAAAGATTGTTTATATATACAAAAGTAAAAAAATTAAAATAAAAGTATACCTATTATTACTATTTATTCGAAACTGTTTGATTTCATGGCTCGAACTGCCAATGTTTCGATAGCTTTAATGACCTATCTTAGCAGGTGCTTGGGAACGAGTTAAGTGGAAAGGCTGTAGAAATACAGTATGGTTTATTTACAGTTACACTATTGTTTATATGTATTTATATGTTGTCAATATGGATTCAGATGTTATGGAAATATATACACTACATTCAGTCACGGCGATAAAGTTCGTTTAGAAATTAATTCCACTAATCCGGCTCGTCGAACCAAACGTGTAGAATTAACTAAGAAATCCACTAGATGTTGTGTGGGACTGTGCGTGGGCAAGTGAAAGGGTTAATGCACTAATTTAATAATTAACATATATAATTCTTACTCCTGTTTATTCCATTTATTTTCAATTTATTTCCAATTTAGTGATGATTAATCGTGATGAGGTTATGAATGACCTTTATGCTTCTCAATAATATTGTGGCATCGTGATATAATTCTATTGGAGAAGCAGAGAGTTGTGAAATTCCTGATCCTCTGGACGATACGTGTGAATGAGTGATTACTATGGAAAGAATTACACTATAAAATTATTGTCACTTTAAATACTATCACTTGAGAGGTTATCACTGCTTGTTGTGCTATTGAACGAACACAACTATTCTTCTCTGCGTCGTGGTCTTGGCATGTGTTGCAGATGTCTATAATAATAAGTTGTGTGAGTGAGCACGAGCCTAAGATTGAGGTTAGAGGAAATGCGCGCCACTGATGGCGCGAATTGCTGGTCTTGCGTAGTGAACATGCGCGGGAAGCTTTTGTGGTCGAACAGCTTGCAGCCCGTTTCCATAGTAAACCGTGAGGTGAAGAATCATCACTAGTGGTAATGACTTATTTGGAAGTTGTAGTGTAACCATTTCAGATTCTCTTCACATCTTTTTTTGTCGTCGATCTTTTTTCACATTTCTTTTGTCCCTTGTGCTGAGATGACGAGAATTTCAGTACATGTGCTATTCGAGCTTGATGAGACTAAATGTAACAGAATATTGAATCACAACCGAAGAAAGATATTTTACAAAACTCAGCTGATCGAATTTTTTTTGGTCCTCTGTTTGAGAATGCGAAAACCTTTTCCTTTTTTTGTCTGTTCGGGATTGAAGCAGTCCCATGAATTTCAAACAAAAGAAAGGTCATTTACGCAGTCCGGCGTACCGCATGTGCGCCTAGACTGACCGCGTGTGCAGCAAGGCTGGACACCACGTGCGCCTAGACTGACCGCGTGTGCATCAAGGCTGGCCACCACGTGCGCCTAGGCTGATCCGCACGTGCGGACCGAGGCGGGCACTCGAGAAAATGTTTACAAACAAAACTCGGCAAGTCCGAGCAAGTTTACGATTTGAAATATTATTTACTGCCAGCACTCACAAAAAAGGGACGCCTTCAAAACTTCTAGAAGCTTCGTTTTCTCACGCCAAAGGAAAATTTCTGGAAGGGACGCGCATCGACACTGTTGCCGGCGCTGAAGACGCCGCATGCACATTTAAGCGCAACGCGCCATGAGGTGACGCTCATTCGTAAATTCACTACGCTCTCAATCAAGTGTGACTGTCGGTCAGTGCATAGTATACTGTAAAGACGCCGCGTGGCCACATTTTCGACAACATAAGCTCACTCGTAAAGT